>NC_142313.1:10528730-10682896 GCF_054855325.1 Carica papaya | reverse complement strand
AAAAGGAAAATTTAGAAAAAAAATAAGAAAACGGCAAAACAGGAAAAAACTGCCTGTGGAAAAAATCCCGCGGGAGGGCAGTTTGCCTGCACGGGTGTAAGGCATTGTGTGCGGGCTCATGCACGCACAGTAGCAACAGGGTATGCGCAGCGCGCACGACTCCTCATCACACACACACGGGTTGTGCGCATAGCGCGCACCTCCCCTTCGTTTGTACACACGTAAGGGACGTGGGAATGGTGCACACATCCCTTCCGTGCGCCAGGACCTGCCCGTGCGTCCTGTCATGTACAAGCGAGCCATCCGCGCATCACCTCATGCACAGACTAGCACTGCACACTATGCACGTGCCATCCACACAGCAAGTTTGCATGGATAGGCCCTGTACACATGGCGCTCAGCGCGCTGGGCCCTGCGCGCGAGGCAGTAGGCCAGTGCGCCTGCAGCGCGCTAGCAGGAGCACTGCCACCTCGGGCAGTGCGTTGTCACTGTCTTGGACGGTGTGCTACCGCCGCCTGTGGAGGAAGCCTTCCCCCCTCATTTTACATGCCAAGAATCTTTTTCTCCTCTCTCTTCACCAGATTTTACCACTTGGCACGAATCCAACGGTTCTGAATTCTATAAATTGCCCTTACTCTTTTCTTCCTCTCTATACTTTCATTTCTTTCATTTTTCAAAGGTTTAGAGAGAGAGAGAGATAGTAAATTACTGAGAAAAGAAGAGAAAGAGAGGAAAATGGTGAAGAAGAAAACATCAAGGTTTCGGTAAGGAATCTAGTATTACTTTCGATATCTTAAGGAGTATTTTTAGATAAGCATATTTAACATGATTGTTATTTTTCTTGTTTTGTATGCCTCTATGTTCAAATGAGTTCAATTGTTCTAGTTTTCAAGCATGCTATGTGAATTATAGACATTTGATGTATTTACATGTAATATATGTAATATGTAATTCGTAATAGAAAAAGTAAAAAGAAAATAACAAAAGAAAAGTGGAATAAAGCCTATATGGTTCGAAGTGTATCTTTATTGACACACATATTGCATCAAGTGTCTCGTTAAACTTTTTATCTCAGAGGGATATCTGTTCTTTTTGTCCTTTGGGGTATCTATTTCTCCTTCCCCTATTTGGTCTGTAAAGACGTAAGAAGACACTTTTAGTGGAAGATGGCGTGCCCTCTAACAAGAGTGGTATCACACTATCTGTTGGGGTAACTCGTGTCTAAGTAATGTCGTGCCTATAAATATCTGTTAGAGTCACTATGGTTGGCACGGCCGTGGTCATAGATCGTACCATGGTTTGGCTAGCCAAAAGTAGGCTAAGCAAATTGTTGTATCTGTATATGATCTAGTCACTCTATTTGGGTAGTTAAAAATCTATATCTGCCCTCATAGATAGAAGTTTTTAACGAATTTGTGAAGCATGACACAAAAAATCTTTGTATTTCATTATTTATTTGATTTTTTTTATTATCTGACATGATGTATATTTGATTTTCTATACAACGTACCATTTTTGTGTTCAAATAAATGGTTTTCATTACAGTGAGTTAGGTAAACAAGAAAGCTAAACGGTAAGATAAAATAATAAACTTTTGAAATCTTACGATGTTAATTTAATACTATTTTCCTTACTAAGCATATGAAACTCACTCTTTCCATGTCCCCCTTAGATGAGGAAGAAAATGAGGAACCGTAGACAGACCTACCCTTGGAAGTCTATGAGGATCTCGTGGATCCACAAGTCTGAGTGCATGACTGTTCCCGCACTCTGATGAATTTAATAGTATAGTAAAAGAAGTGGACTTTATGTTTTGTATTTGTTAGCCACTTCTGGCCTTAGTTTATGCATGTATTTGGAACATTATATATTTGTAAGAAATATGTTACGCTTTGATTCTGCTGCATAAATTTATCATGAACTCGTTATTCTGAATCTGTATCTGATACCTATTTGCCTTAATTAGCACTTGGGATGTCACATATATATAACATTTGCAACATAATTATTTAAACAATTTATATTTTACTTTCACCACGCAAAGACGTTTGTACCGTTATCAAGGAGTGGCAGATGGATTGCCACACTACATGGACAAGCCTGATACACACAAGTCAAAAATAAATAACATGATCACAATAGTACTTTACTAGATGACCCCGATTAAAATAAAAACATGCATACCCATTAGTGTATATTTAAAATATACTAATCTCTCAAGCTTAACTTAATCTACTATCTTGTTAGCTGTCTACTTTACTCAATTAATTTATTTATTGTGTTTTAATCTCATTAGTGTATATTTAAAATTTACCTTTCACATCATTAATCCTGATAGCCACATGCAATAAAATATGCAAGTGCAAATTGAATTGCACATAACAACATATCAACATGCAATAGAATTGACAAATATAAATATGGGAATTTTTGATCCACTCAAACATGCTAGAAAATAACAGGTTGGGGCTCTGTCTTAGTGGTTTGCACCGCATAAAAAGTGCCTAAGCCCTATTCCTAGCGACTTACGTGTACCTGCACCACATCAAACTTCCAACATTGAGCTTCACCAAAAATCGATTAAAGAAATCCTAAACACGGTTCGAGTTAGAGAAACAAAAGTATTTACCCAACTTAGTGGGTGAATTTAGCTCATGCTAAATGCCCTTGAATCATGGTTTAACACCTAGACTCAAGATTTCAAAGTAAAACAACCTATGGTTTTCCTAAACAAACCTACTCTAAGCATTTTTCTAAACTAAATAAGTAGAAAGATTAAATGGACTAAGCTAAATTAATGATTTACTTGGTTGGGGATTTTTAAGCTTATCAGTTTGGGAATGGTCTCTATTTTTGAAAGGCCACCCTCATTCACCCGCTTTGATAAGTGGCTCGCCTCAGCCTACATTCATGTATGAGGGAGTGAGTTACCTTAAAGGGATAAATGGAGAAGAAAGAAAAGGAAGTTACTTGTGTTCTGCTTCACAAGGGCCCAAAAGGTCGGTGTTGCTCCCCTCTCTTAACACCTGATTCATCGCTTTTCCACGATGGCATTACGATAGAAATTGCCTCAAACACTCACTCTCTCGCTCTCTTCACCAGCAGCTCTCTCCCAAAATGGAGAGTCCAATCTAGGGTTTATTATTATACCCTAGGAATGGGCCATACGATCAGTCCCTCTAAAGGTCTAGGCTGTCAGATATAAAAGGGGCATTTTTATCTTTATAGGTTCGAAATAAACCCCTAGCTATTCGACCATGACCCTTTGCATTAAACCCTTTTTTGTCATTTCTCATATCCCTAAATCATGGCTATTGGATTCTACCTAACACAGATCTGAACCATTTTTACTTCATAAATTCTTAATTGCACGATCGAATTAGGTAGAAGGAAATCTCAACTGTTGATTAAAAATTTGAGTGGGAGTTAGTCCAGACTATCTAATATGTTTAGGCAAAAAAAGACCATAGTCATTAGATTCACGTAGGCAGGAGAGATCTTGGATCGTCCAATCGCACTTTCGACCGAAAGTGTTTCTCATCATGCAATCGGATGGGAATTCCCTCTCGTTGTCCGATCACCCCTGATATGCACAGTGTTACCTTCACCCTGTCCGTTTTTCTGCAACATGGCACACATAAATTGGTGCCCCGAACACATTAACTCCCTGCATGTCCCATTATAACATAAATTGAATATAAATTATAACGATCCCTAAAATATCCAAAAGAAATAAAAGATAATTAAAGTGAAAAAGTATAATAAATGTTTAGGGTTTACATTCCTTACACAAATAACTGAAAGTACCGAACAGTGTTACAAAATTCATCCTTTTGAAAGAAACACAAGAAATAAAGAAATAAATAGAAAATAAAGAAATCTAGCATCTACTCGTAATCCTCTTGCAGAGCGGGCTCTGGAACCTAGTTCTCTTGATCTGAAATGGTTAAAAAAGGGATGAGTTACACTAGCCCAGTAGGGATATCACACTATATCACTGACACAGAAGTAAAAGTTGGTATAAAATCAAAAAAATACTAATGGAGCACCAAATTTAGCAAACTAATTTATTAATCATAAAAATCATTTACCGTTCACTTACCGTAGTGAGATTTATAAAAACAATCTATACAGATCATGATTCCATGTATAATCAGTAATCATAACACATATTATAAATCTATATCCATCATCAATAAATCAAACAATAACTGTCACTCTTTTTACCAGCCTGCTGGTATCCATAGGGGCTCATAAAGATGTCCCCGCTACACATGAACACTTTCATTTAATATTCTCAATTATAGGCCGTCCCCATACCTCGTCGGGTATGAGCACCAATTTACCAAACCTCAATACCCCATCTGGTATTAGGGTGAAGTGGGCCATCCCCATACCCTGTCTAGTATGAGTGCCAAATTATCAACTCTCCGTACCCCGTCTAGCATGAGATAATATTCATGGTAGGGTTCCTTATGTTCCCAGTCCGTCCACTATCTCCCAGGATATCCAGTAAGGCTACCATTTTATCTATTCATTTCATCACACAATTTTTACCGTTTAACCTTCATTTTTCCCGATTCAATAGTAAACACATAGAATAAACCATACATGCATTCAAAGCTATAAAATCAATAAATAAGGTACTAACATGCATTTGAACTGTAAAACAATCAACAAAGTAATAGTAGAGAATTTCCAGTTCTAGCTCCATTAGCAATTTGTAATTAATTATGCACATTTTCTAAATTCAAACAAATATTGTATTATTATTTATTTAGACTTCAGTTCTATGATAGGGAATAGGGTGAGGGATCCTTACTCGATTTGATGTCCGAAAAGCTAAGCTGTTCGATTGCGCCTACGGGCGATTCTCGGGTTTCCTGAATTTTTCGTCAGAAATTGAAACGCTCTAATAGTACCTACAAATATCCCAAACAAACCCAAAATCAATCCCAAGGCATATTTGGCCAATTTTGGAATTCCAGCATGGCGGCTCTGCCGTACTCAAGCGATGGTGCTACCGCTCGCGGTGGTGGTCCGCCTCGGGTCAGCTATTTTCAGCCAAATTCGGCCGATTCTGCATTGATCCTTGTAAGAAAATACGTTAAAGGGCCTCAGTTGGTAAAAAAAACGTAAAAAACCAAAACTCACCAACGGCGGGGTTCTATGGTGCGGCGGCTCCTCTGGCTCACGTTGCGGTTGGGTGTTTTGCTCCAGTCAAACTGTAGAGAAGGACACGATGATCACAACGGTGGAAAAATTACATAGAATAGGAAACAGGAAGGGCCTCATCGGAGGCATTTTGTGAAATTCCCCACGGCAGTGCCGCCAGGCTTCGCCAGTTTTTTTCGGCCAATTAGTCAGTCTTTTTGCTCTGATTTGACCATGGGTGTGCTTAAAATTGAATTTCAAGCAAAAGGGGAAATTTTTACCTTTTTTGGCGGTCAGAAAAAGCTCTGGTGCGGCGGCGGGTGGCAGCGGTCTCCTTCCCGACAGTTGGGTCTTCTTCTCCAGTGAGGGTTTCTGGTGGCTAAGGTTAGGGTTTAGTGCAAATGGGGATTATTTATATCTGTCTGTTTTTTATCTGGGCCATCCATCGCGTTTGATCTTGACCGTCCGATCGCGATTAAATAGGGAATGAATCTCGACTGTTCATCGCGATCTAATCTGGACCTTCTGATCGCATTTAAATCTGATCGTCCAATCGCATCTAACGAAATCTGGGCCGTCCGTGTGCACAGGAATGGATTTGGATCGCCTGTGTGGCACCGCATCAGCGTTCACTGCCACGCAGTGCATCCTGATTGATCGGAGCTGCTGATCAGGCGTCCCATGTGGCAGAACTTTCCTAAATTGAAATTTGACCCCGGTTTCAAATTTTTTTAAAAAAATACCTCAATAACCCAAAATTTTACCCCTTTTCCTCAAAATTATTTTCAATTTCATCCTCCTTCAATTTTTACTTCATTTTTACCCTAAATTAAATTAAAAATAAATTAAAAAATTATAGTTATTAATTTTAAATTACATACAATTTTAATTTGGGTTGTTACAACTCTCCCCCCTTAAAACAATGAAATATTACTTATAAATATTTTTTTCCTTCTCATATTTACTAAGACTTATGCATAGGAAAACCATGAGGTATGACTATTAGAGTTCAATGCCAAATATCTAATTATTACTAAGAAAAAAATTTACTACTTAGATTAAAGTTTTAAGTTTGTGTTTGATGTCTTTTTATTAATGAAACCACGATCTAATTGTATGACTGATTTTTTGTTTTAGATTACTTCTTTTTTAAAGGTATGAGTGAAAGTCAAGACAAAGGGTTCAACGAGCTATTATCTATGCTCGAGAAAGATTTTAAATTACTTCTCCAAAGACTTTATTTAACTTTATGTGTACTTGTTACATTGTACCTTTTATGTCCCTGAGAGTTCATAAACATATTTTTTTAGACCTATTTGACCTGAGGCTGAAATATTATAATTGGTTGTATTAGATGCCAATTTTATTAAACATAAGTTACATGAAAGAGAATGATTTGGGTAGAAATTAGGTATAAATTACCCTGTATATAATATAATATATATAGATATACATATCTTCTGTGCGTGTTTACGAAAAGCTTAGTCCATGTGTTTCATGATAAATAATTACTAGTTTCATGTACTTTTTAATTTAAGCATAAATTAAAATTTAATAACTTATGATTTTATGGAATTGAAAATAATGACTTGATTTCCATTAAATAAAGGTGGGCTATATATACAAGTACAATCATAATTATTGTTCAATCAAATATTCTAATTCTAATCAATAATTGAATTTGTAGGATTTGTTATCAATCACCTAACTTGTGGAATTTGTTGTCAATCACCAAATTTGTAGGATTTGTTGTCAATCAAATTATTTACAGTAATTAAAAAATTAAATAATTATTTAATTAATTCCTCTAATATGCTCCCTTAAGATGGAGCTCCTGTGATGAGTCCAATATTTGTCTTCAAAAGTTGAAAGCGAGTGCGTGGAAGAGGATTGGTTAAGACATCGATTAATTGATCTCCTAGAGACACATGAGTGACACTTTGGACTTGATCCCGAATAAAATAATAATCAATTACAACATGTTTCATCGATGAATGAAAGGCAGGAATGGAACAAAGATGAGTTACATCAATATTATCATAATAGATAACCGGAGCAACAGGAATATAAATGTCAAGCTCAGTTAGAAAAGGACAAATCCAACATAACTCAACAATTGTAGCAACAACATAATGATATTCAGCTTCAGTGGAGGACCGTGAAACCGTACATTATTTTTGGAGGACCAAGATATTAAAAAAATTAATTTAGTAATTATTTAATTGTGTAAATTAAATGCGCGAGTAGGCATAGAAATAGTAGTATAACCAATATGGATAATGTGAAGACCCAAGTCATCACTGATCATAACATTATCAAACCCTATATAAGGAGAGTGAAGTGAAAAATTATTCAAGTTTGCTGTGACATGGTACAACACTTCATTATCAAATAGCCAAAGAGAAACAGGACATGTTGCCAATGGAGCCAATGATGATTTGGTATTTTGAATGATGGTATGACTAGTGGAAGATGTAGAGATGTCTTCGAAAGCCATTATGGTTGAAAAAGAATGTGGAGAATTATAAGAGAAAAGAAAAAGAGAATAGAAGAAACATAACAAGACCATGGTAGCTCTAATATTGTATGGAATTGAAACTAATGGTTAGATTTCCTATGAATAAAGGTGATGTATATATATATATGTATAATCATAATCAACGGCTAGTCAAATATTCTAATTCTAATAAATCACCTAATATTTGAAATTTATTTTTAATAACTTATTTTGTAGAATTGGCTGTCAATCAAATTATTTACAATAATTACATAATTAAATAATTACTAAATTAATTCGTCTAATAGGTTTTGGGTTGTCATATTTAATATATGTGGTTTATCCTTGATTGTTTCAATGTTTTTGTCTTAAATATTAGACAGTGCTATGAGATAGCAAGTTTAAAGGATCTAAATCGTATCATTTTTATTACTTCTAAGCTTTGATATGAATGGCCTTGAATTTTTATAATTTATTACATGATAGCTTTATCTTTTACTTAGTATGCCCAAATAGTATTGTAGTCATTAGGACTTGAACCACACAATAAAATTTAGAGTCATGAATCTATACGTTTATTTTTATTTTAATAATTATTCTACTTTTAATTTATATGATCTCATTTTAAATGAAATATTTCTATTTTTATTATAAGAAAAGAGATATATATTTCAACATTCTTTGTATTATTCAAGCTTGCTCAAATTGGCTCATGTAACATTTTTATGTTAATGTACAATCTATATTTTAAAATTTTGTTCAAAATATGAACTTATTACTAACATTATGTCTAACACTATTAGACAAATACTCACGTAGTAAAGAAAGTGTTCACATGACCATCAGACTTTGAAAACATTGTTCTCAGACTTTGAAAACATTATTTTCAGACTTTGAAAACATTGTCCCTTGATTTAAAATTGAATAGGCCAAGTTGCTTCCTGTATAAAATAATTTTCTAGCATAGAAGAGCTTTTGTGAATATATTTGCCATTCGTCCATTTTTCTTGCAAAACTTCATAATATATCTTTTGCCACTAGTTCTCGTATAAAATGAAAGTGAATGTTAATGGGTTTTGTTCTTCCCTATTAAATTAATGATGCACCACAAAAAGAATAGAAATTTTTATTTTTATTTTAAATTTTTAAATCTTTTAAAGAAATTTAGATTAAGAGAGTTATCATCAATCCTATTGAAAGTAAAATCATATGCTAATGTTTTCATTTGTTATTTACTCAGAGATTCTATGATGAGATAATACAGAGTAAAAAGGTGCGGTTCACCTACTCCATAGTGCAGTTAAATTATTTAAATATAATTTACATATATATTTTAAGGATCTAACTATTAGACGATTATTTGATTATGACATTCATTTATATGAAATGATTAGTATTTAATATTTATAGACTTAACCTTGAGGAGATGGCCTTAGATACATTAGAAGGGACAAAAAACAGAGAGAAAAAAGAAAACAAAAAAAAGGGAATGAAAAAGAAAATAAAAAATAATGATACTAAACATATTAGTGGTGATAATAAGGGGGAACACTAAAAAGAAGGGTAATAGATACAGGAATATATAGTAATTTTTAAATAATAATTGTAAAGTGCACAATAATATTATTTTATAATACTAATAATAATTATAGCAATATCAATAATAAAGGGAAGAGAGGTATGTGATAGAAAAACAAAAGAAAAAAGAGGTAGTAATAATAATATAATAGTAATAATAGTGATAATATATATATATAATACAGTGATAACTTAGTATGAACGTAATAAATAAATAATAGTATAGTTATAATAAGTTCGTAATAATAATAATAGTAATAAGTAAGTAATTATATATTTGAAAAGAAAAAATAAGTAACTAAATAATAATGATAATTATAATAATTAATGATTATAGTTGTGATGGCAAATATGAAAAAAGAGACACCAAATAGTTATGATCCTACTTGGTTGATTAGTGATGAATTCATTCATTAACTACAATTCAAAGTGAAGCGAATTAATTCTTTTTTTAGTGAATGATTCTTTTTGCACATTCATATTCAATCTTTTATTTTTTTGTTCAATCCCTTTTGTACAAATGCAATTTTGAAAGCATATTGTATCAAACAATATTCTAAGTTCAAGATAATTTTAGGTCTTTGGTGAATTTTTACTCATAGTATTATATTTATCTAAAGAAAAGGCTAAAGATTTAAGCTAGACTTATGACTAGAAATCTGATTTCTAGTTGATTCAGTCTCATACTTGACAATCTGAAGCAAGAATGTCTTCTTTTTACCTAAATAAAAAGTTTTAATTCATTTCATCCTATCAAAATTGAAAATGTATAAAACAAATGTTGCATTTATTGAATCTAAATCCATATTCTCATAATTAATTTTTTAATTCTTAAGTCTTAAGTTTATTCTTTAAGCCTCATCATCATCATCATTCATTGAGCTTCAAACTATTTTGGCATCAAATTAGTTTCATGTCATGCTACCATTTCAATAACATTATATACAAAATTCATTTCCTGTTCAAGATGCCATGATTCCATTTCCAACACAATACCTCCTTTACAGACAAATTAAAAGGAATTTGCATTAAAAAATAAATAAATAAATAAATTCAAAAACCTAATCATTTCCTCTCTGGAAGCCTAATGGAGAAATTTAAAGAATTAAGCCAAAACATCACTGTTTTCATGCCAAAAAGTGCCCCTGAAAGGGTGATGTTTTGAAGAAGATTATTTAAATGGGATGGATGCCCTGGGTTTGATCTATTCAAACTTCTGTGTTTGAAAGCCTGGTTGAGTTGGGGTTACTTTTGGATTGAAGTGGACTTATATTTGGGTTTGGGGTTTTAACTTGGGTTTGACTAGAAAGTTTTTCTTTTTCTTTTACCGAAGCTAAATTGAGTGTGAAATGAAACTAAAATAAGGATTTATCAGAATATTTATTGACTATCAATAGCACATAGCTATCTATGTATTATAATTATATCTGGATACACACATATATATAATATTTACAACATAATTATTTAAAAAATTTATATTTTGGTTATTTTTTTTTTGTTTTTACTTTTTTATTAATATACAAAATGTGATTAATTAAACTCTCAACCAGAATTATAGTATGACAGTTGTTCCTCCTTACTTGAGTTTTCATAAAAAAATATTAAGCAAAATTAGAATTATTTTAATTTTGTCCTTCAAAATCAAAACTCAGAGCCAAAGCCAGGCTGAGTTGGGGTTACTTTTTGATTGAAGTCGACTTATATTTGTGTTTGGGGTTTTAACTTGGGTTTGACTAGAAACTTTTTCTTTTTCTTTTACCTAAACTAAATTGAGTTTGAAGTAAAACTAAAATGGGGATTTATCAGAATATTCATTTACTATCGATGGCACATAGATAACTATGTATTATAATTATATCTGCATATACATATATATAATATTTACAACATAATTATTTAAACAATTTATATTTTATTTTCACCACGCAATGATGTTTATACCCTTATCAAGGAGTGGCAAATGGATTCCTACACTACATGGACATGCCTGATATACACAAGTTAAAAATAAATAACATGATCACAACAGTACTTCGCTAGATGACCCCGATCAAAATAAAAACATACATATCCATCCAAGTCTATAATGCATCTAAATCTCTATCCATAAGAGGGGTTCACCATAAACTCATCAAATTTAAATCAAACACGCATCCCCCACTCCTTGATTCACGTTGAACAAATCTTAGTTTATTTTTCTTGACTCTTCCTAATATATTATTTGTATAATCCCTATAATAATTATCCTATTAAAATTTTTCCAAGTTAATTTATCTTAAGACTAACTAACTTACATTTTGCCTTTAATTTAGTCCATTTATGTAATTGTAGCCTTAATTAGCCCGAACTCTATTTTTATCAAGCAAGATTCTCTATTTTAAGATTTAGATAAACTATTTAATTTATTTAAATCCATTTACTTTACAATTTTTTCTTGTATTCACATTCTTCCCTAGACCACCAACATAAAATCTATCTTAATTTTCAAGGAAAATTCTCTTTCAAAGCATATTCAAAATTTTATTTACTAAACTATAATAAGTTACAGTGTTTTACTAATCTGTCAAGCTTAACCTAATCTACTATCTCATTAGCCATCCAGTTTACACAATTAATTTATTTACTGTATTTTATTTTCATTAGTGTATATTTAATGTTTACCTTTCACATCATTAATCATGATAGCCACTTGCAATAAAATATGCAATCACAAATTGAGTTGCACACAATAGAATATAAAAAATGCAATAGAATTAACAAATGGAAATCAAGGAATTTTTAATCAACCCAAACATGCTGGAAATTAACAAGCTGGTGCTCTATCCCGATGGTTTGCACCACGTAGAAAGTGCCCAAGCCCTATTCCTAACGACTCACGTGTACCTACACCACATCAAACTTCCAACATCAAGGTTAACCAAAAATCCATAAAAGAAATCCTAAAGTCACTACGGGTTAGAGAAGCAAAATTACTTACAAAACTTTTCATGAATTTGACTCACGCTAAATGCCCTTGAATCATGGTTTAACACCTAAACTCAGGATTCCTAAGCATTTCAACCTATGATTTTCCTAAACTAACCTACTCTAAGCATTTTTATAAACTAAATAAGTAGAAAGATTAAATGGATGAAGCTAAATAACGATTTACATGGTTGTAGGTTTATGAGCTTATCAATTTGGAATGGTCTCTATCTTTGAAAGGCCACCCCCATTCACCCGCTTTGATAAATGGCTCATCTCGACCTTTATCCGTGTACAAGGGAGAGAGTTACCCTAAAGGGATAAACAGAGAAGAAAAAAAGGAAGTTAGATGTGTTATTCTTCACAGGGGCTCGAATAGTGATATTACTTGAAATTTAAGTTATAACAAAATTTGAAATCTAAGTTATAACAAATAAGCTTACCCTATTCTACTAAAAAAGCGTATCTTATTAACGAGTGATATTACAAATTTGTTCTCTAGTTTTTATTTTATTTAAAAAAGAGTGCCATTATGCCTTGTAGATTTTTGCTCTAAAAATCCTTCTAAAGAAAAACACTTTTATAACTAGTTGCAATGTTTAGTTTATCCTCACAATGGCTCCTAATCGTAGCTAAGAGTTACAAGAGTTGTCATTCATGTTTTCGCTAAGATTAGGCATCTCTTAAAACAATACAACAATTCTATTTCTGTTGGAAAAATCAAGTGGAGGAGAAAAAAATTTAAGTTGAGAAGTAAAGAACACTCTATAAGAAATAGTGATTGATAATATGAAAATTATTTTCATTTTGTTGCAACTAAGTTGTCTATTTATACGCATACAACTAGAAGTAGATAAAGATAGAAGAACTAGAAAATCTTAATTAATCGATTCTTTACACTAATTTGAAATTAAATAAAATCCCACGAGATCTCTTAAAATCAAGATAGGATAGCCTCAAAAAACAAATCTTAACTAGCAATTTTGAATTAACTATTACACTCTGAAGATTTAAGAGACAACCCAAGAAGAATATAAGATATTTACACAATTGAAAAAACTGCATTAATTATCAATAACATCCGTAGTTACACTACCATTTTCAATCACCAACATGCATGTCTTCCACCTATGTACTAGTTATTTTAACTTGTGTAATAGTTATCCTTAAGTATGTAAACTATCGTTGAAATCTTTTATTTAAACTCTTGCAACTCAATGAAAAGACTTATGTGTTCTTGTTTCCAAAATCAAGGTTATTCTTGCCTAAAAGAGAAATTGTCATCTAATTACTTAAGGTTCTAACTGAGTCCATAACAATTTTTGTATCAGAGCCATGTCTACCAATAAGAAAGGATAGAAAACTTGGAATTTAGCATGGGTGAAGTACAAGACAACTTGAACAAAATGCAAGTCGGCTTCACTGATAAATTTTAACAGTTTGAAGACACCATCCAATAAATTGCTAACACATTGGTGTTGGACAGAGAGGGATCAAGCAACCCTAATATTGGTCACCCTGGCCAATAGCGAACCAGTCATGAGGACGGCTAAGAAGGAGACGGCGGGAGTCGATTTTCTTTTTAGCTGAAACTTACTAAACTTGACTCTCCGACTATGACATCCCCAATGCAAATGAAGGCATAAAGGTATCAAATACAGAAATAGATTACAAATGCATGATAAAATTGTATTCAGCAGAGCAAATTATTACAAATTCCTTACAAAATATATGAGTTCTAATTACTTATATATAACTAAGGGCAAACGTGGCATCAAAATACAAAATATTAAGATAAAAAGGGGCATGTCTATCATTATGCTATTGGACTCATCAGAATGCGAGAACAATTATGCACTCAAGGTTTGTTGATCAACGGGATCTTCATAGACCTCAAGGGGTAGTTTAGCAGACGGTTCCTCACTATCTCCCTCATCTGGGTGGCATGGAAAGAGTAAGTTTCATATGCTCAATAAAGAAAATAGTATTTAAATAACATCGTAAAATTTAAAAAGTGAATAATTATATCATAAATACTTACCATTAGATCATGTCAGAGTCCTATCTTACCTTATAAAAATAATTTATTTATTAAGAAAACATCAGGTGAAAGTCACAACAGTCAAAATCAAACATCATCCTTGATAATAGAGAAAATCAAATAAATCATGAAATGCTCAAATTTTCATATCATGCTTTGCAAAGTTGTTCCAACTTTCATCTTTGATAATAGATACGGATTTTTGACTACCCATTTGGAATGACCATATTAGATATAAATAATGGCAATTTGCTTAGGCATATTTCTGCCTTGCTAAACCATGGTACGACTATGACCACGGCAGTACCGACTATAGTGGTCCTATTAGATATTCTATAGCCACGACAGTATTTAGCCAAAGGTGACCCCTAACAGATATTTGTGTCACTGCTCTCGTTAGAGGGTTCACAATCATCTCTAGGGAGCAGTCCTCTCACGTCTTTTCAGACCAGATGGAGGAAGGGGACAATACCCCTCAAAGATGAAAAGCCTAATGAGACACTTGATGTATTATGCATGTCAATATAGATACACATATATTTTAGACCATTCAAGCTTCATTTCACTTCTCTTTTTTTTATTTATTTCCCAGATGATATCACCAGATTTATATTATTTTATTTACATGTAAATCATCAAGTGCCTATAAATCACATAGCATGCTTGAAATCAAGAGTAATTAACTTATTTAGAGCTACTAAATATAGAACATGCAAACCACCAAATTAAATATTCATAATTTTAGGTTTTTTATAAATACTCTTTTAGATGTTTAAAGAAATACTAAATTCCTTACAAGAACCTCGAAGTTTTTCCTACACCTTTCTTTTTTTCCTCTTTCTCTCTCTAGATCACACACTCTCTCTAAACTCTTAGAAGGTGGAAGAATGAAATGGAAATGATGAGAAAATGGGAGGAAAAGTCCCTATTTATAGAAAATGAGAACCGTCGGATTTGTGTCAAGTGACGAAATACGGTGAAGAGCGAGAGAGTTGAATTAAAGATGTTGGATTTGATGCGGCATGAAAAATAGAGAAAACATTCCTCCACCGGTGGTGGCACACTGCACAATGAGGGTGGCGAAACACTACCTGAAGTGGCAATCCACCTTACCCAACCGATGCGTGCTGTAGGTGCCGGCCTACAGTGTCGCACGCAAGAGCTTGCCTGCGTACCCATGGGGCCTACAGCGTGTTGGGGCTCCGTATGCACAGGCCTACTATGCACAAGCCCTAAGTGTGTCGGCCTATTCGTGCAGACCTACTGCACGGACGACACACACATAATGTGTGACGCTCGTCCTTGTCTGCGCGCAATGCAACATGCGTGGATGGGCCTGCCTACGCGCAACAAGATGTGCGTAAAGATTGGCTCAGCACCTCCCATGGATGGGACATACGCACTGTGCACACGTTTTGTGCCTGGTTGCGCATGCACGCATGAACACAGTGCGCGGTGCCCTCGTGTGCAACGCTCTCCCATGGGTGTTTTTCCAAGGGATTTTTCCCTTTTTTTGTTTTTCCCTAAAAATTAATTATTTTAAAATAAAAATAAAAATAAAATAAAATAAAATAAATAATAAATCAAAATAAAATAAAAATAATAATAAATGAGAATAAAAATAATAACAGATAAAATTAAATAAAATAATAAAATCAGTATAAAATTGAAATTACGAATTATGATATAAAACTGCAAAATAAATATAAATGAGTTCAGGTGGCTTTAAGGCCCAAATAAATAGAGATCCTCCAAATATAATTTAGTGCGGTGGTGAGTGGGGTGTTACATCGACTTTCAGGTGATTACCTGACTTTGACTGTAGATTTTGGGTCATCCGTCGATTCTTTTACTCCAATTTGGCCATGGAGGTGTTCAAAATCAAATTCTGAGCGGATAGAAATTTTTTTACTATCTTTAAAAGTTGGAGGTGGCTCCGGCGCGGCAGCGGGCGACTGTCGGCTCCCTTCTCCGGCTACTAGTTCTTCTTCTTTGGCGACAAGCTGGCAACTAGGGTTTGAATTCGGTGTGATGCGAGATATTTATACCCATCTCTCTTAAATCTTGGTCGTTCATCGTGTTTAATCTCGACTGTCCAATCACGTTTAAAGAGAAAATAAATCTAAACTGTTCACCGTAATTTGATCTCGACCGTACGATCACATTAAAAGAGAGAAAGAATCTGGACCGTTCATTGTGTTTGATCACAACCATCCAATCGCACTTGAGGAGGGAAGGGATCTGGACCATCCACGCGTGCGGAAACATATCCGGGCCGTCCGATCGCGGGCACGTAGATTGCCAGCATGGCCTCCTGCGTGGAACCGAGTCAGCACGCCTTGCCACGGGGTGCACTCCAATTTGTCGGAACTACTGACTGGGCAGTCCTACGTGGCATAATTTTCTTTAATTGTATTTTGACCCTCAATTTCTGATTTTTCTTTCAAAAGTACCCTCTGAACCCAAATTTTTACCCATTTTTCCCAAAAATTTTTTCAATTTCATGCTTAATATATATTTTTTTTAATTTTACATTAAATAAAAATTTATTAATTCAAAATTATATTTTTATGTATTTTTAAAATTTTAAAATTTTAAAATTAATCTCGGGCCAAATTCTTGGTAAGGGTGGTATTACATATACATTCTTCTTATGATTAATTCATCATTTTCTCTTTTTAATACATGAATTGATTGATGCGATTGATATAAAAATATCATGCCTTAGGGTTTAATTAAACTTCAAATTCCCATTTTTTTTATAAAGTCTCTTTGACTTTCCTTTAATTTTCTTACTCCATTGACGTTTTGTTAAGTTGTTTATGTGGTAATTCCTTTATCATTAAGAATTGGGAAGTTTAAATTTACCAAATTGACCCGAGCCAATTCTCTGAGAGTCACCCTAGTTATTTCACCCAAAAGATCCAAGGCATATAGGATTTGAATATCTATTTATTTTTCTTTCTTAAAGCATGACGAGTCCTCTTCTAGTTTGATATTAAAAGCCCATCTAAACTTGAGATAGTTATATATAATATAGTTTTAATTTTAATAAAAAATGTGATATATACGTTAATTTGGTGTATATATAATATTTTATGTTAATTAAATATATATTTTTTTACTTTATTTATATATGATCGATATTGAGTCTAGTTTAATTTCATTAATAACCCGATTAGGCCAAAAATAAAATTAATTTTTAAAACTTACTCCGACTTGTATGGGTTTTTAATTTTTTAAAAGTAAATCAGGTTCGGATTTTGGAAAATTTGCCCCAAACTCGATCTATTGTAGTCCATATTTATGTTTTGTCTTGAATAAAATTATGGATAACTTACAATTTTGAAATCAATAGTTTGACCCAACTATAATTCAAACTCTTGCAATATCTTTTATAACCATTTCATTTCTCTATTTATTGTGCACTATTTTATATAACATAATTAGTTTCTTAGGCTTTTATATTATTTTTCCCTAATTTTGATTTATTTAACATTAAAATTTCATGTATTCTTGTTTAGAGAACCAAACACATAAAAATATTCTTATTAAAAAATATATACGATTTGAATTACAACAAGACTAGATCACAATGGTTAAAAATGTAATTTGCTTTAAAACTTTTTATGAAGATCTACAATCTAGATCTTTAATTTACTTCTATTTCTTTTCCTATTTCTCTATATCATTCATTCCATTACATATTTAAATGATTTCTCATTTTTACTTGATTTTTCATATTCTTGTTTGAATGAGTTTTGTTTTGACATAATCTTACTAATGATGTTACCTTTGTCCTACCTAATAAGCCTTACCACATGGTGCGTCTTTAACTTTCTTATCACCCAAGATTGTAAACTAGTTGGTCATTTTGGAATCATTATGCCCCTTAATATAGACACAGAAAATGGGATTACAAAGTTCGCTTAAACAATCATGTTATTGTAAGTCTTAAGTTGTTAAAGAATTTCTCCAATAGACTTGAAAAATCATATTAACTTTTCCTATAAATTTTAAAATCTCAACATTAACATAGGTTACATTCAATAAAGTAATATAACTACTAAAATCTTTTGAAAGAAAATAGCTTTTTATTCATATTGTTTCGACTTAAACACATTACAAGTGATCTAAACAGAAAGAAAAGCTAGTGTACCCAAGTACAATGAAAATTGCAAATGAAGAGGCTGTTGATGATCATCAACCTTTCAAGCATGATTTTGATCTAAACGAATTACCCCCAAAAGCAACAAATGAAGAAGAGGTGAGTTGTTATATTTTATTTCACTAACTAACAATAATGATTCACATAACACTAAAAGAAGTCTCTCCTTAAAACATACCTTTTTTCTCCTTTAAAAAATTAAGCATTAATTATATTTTATCTACTTTTAGCATTATATTTACTTCACTTCTATTGTGTTAATATTCAATTTCTCAATCAGTATTTAAAATTTTTTCATGATTTTACAAGTTTGATATAAATGTAAACTAATTTTGCTCATATTTTTAACAATAAAGTAGAACTTTTTACAATTTTTATTTGACGAACTTATAGCGAATTTAGCTTTACTAGATGAACTGATAACAATCTTGAGTAAGGGAGCATATAATTCCCCCCTAAGCCTTTTAAAGCTTAGCTGCTAAGTAGTACAACTACTAAGATAATGTTCTATGATACTTAAAAACTTCGAATTTTGTTATTCGT
This sequence comes from Carica papaya, assembly GCF_054855325.1. NCBI lineage: Eukaryota > Viridiplantae > Streptophyta > Magnoliopsida > Brassicales > Caricaceae > Carica > Carica papaya. The sequence goes on along the minus strand of NC_142313.1, from coordinate 10,663,948 downwards.
GTCATTAAGGTTAAATAAAGCCATACTTTATACTTGAGAAAATTTTTCCTATGTAAAAATATGTTTTGTGCACGTTATTTTCAATTTTTGTTGTAATAATACATAATACCAATTCTAAAATTGAGTTTCTTATTTTGTATATGCATAAGTATTAGTAACAACCAACAAATGAAATATTACTTATTCATTATCAAACTTATAAATATTTTTTTCCTTCTCAGATTTACTAAGACCTATGCATAGGAAAACCATAACTTATGACTATTACAGTTCAATACCAAATATCTAATTATTGTTAAGAAAAAAAAATTACTAGTTAGATTAGAGTTTTAAGTTTGTGTTTGATGTCTTTTTATTAATGAAGTCACAATCTAGTTGTATGACTGATTTTTTATTTTAGATTATGTATTTTTAAGAGGTACAAGCAAAATCAAAACGAAAGGTTCAATGAGTTGTTGTCTATGCTCAAGAAAGATTTTAAATTACTTCTAGAAAGACTTTACTTAACCTTATTTGTACTTGTTGCATGGTACCTTTAATGTCACCGAGAGTTCATAAACACATGTTTTCTAGACGTATTTGACCTGAGGTTGACATATTATAATTTAGCCGTATTAGATGCCAATTTTATTAAACATAAGTTACATAAAAGAGAATTATTTGGGAGGAAATTAGGTATAAATTACTCTATATATAATATAATGTATATAGATCTAGATATCTTGTGTGTGTTTATGAAAAGTTTGGTCCATGTGTTTCGTGATAAATAATTACTAGTTTCATGTACTCTTTAATTTAAGCATAAATTGCAATTTAACAACTTATGATTTTATGGAATTGAAAATAATGACTTGATTTCCATTGAATAAAGGTGGGCTATATATACATGTACAATCATAATTATTGTTCAATCAAATATTCTAATTCTAATCAATAATCTAATTTGTAGGATTTGTTGTCAATCACCTAATTTGTAAGATTTGTTGTCAATCAAATTATTTACAGAAATTACAAAATTAAATAATTACTTAATTCATTTCACTAACAAACAACAGTGATTCACATAACACTAAGAGAAGTCTCTCCTTAAAGCATACCTTTTTTCTCCTTTAAAAAATTATGCTTTAATTATATTTTATCTATTTTGAGCATTATATTTAGTTCACTTCTATTGTGTTAATATTCAATTTTTCTATCAGTATTTAAAATTTTGTCGTGATTTTACATGTTTGATATATATGTAAACTAATTTGGCTCGTACTTTTAACAATAAAGTAGAACTTTTCACAATTTTTATTGCACAAATTCATTCAATGAGTCATTAATTTAAAGAATGAAAAAGAATTCCTAATTTATTTTTCACCTAGTAAATCCCTTTACTAATTATTAAAAGTTGTATAATTAATTACGTTGGTTTTAAACTTTTAGGTGCAGGAGGTTGGTAATGAAGTGGTTGCTCAACCTATGGAAGAAGAATTGCATCCTATAGTACAAGAGGTTGGTAACGAAGTGGTTGCTCAACCTATTCTAGAATCGCATCCTATAGTAGCTAGAAAATGCAGAGTTGCTTTGTTGTTGGTAGATTGCAATGTTGAATCTAGGCAACGTCGTTCTAGCGAATATTTTGACACTATAAGTCAATTTGTACGTTAAATCCCCAAATGTTTATCAAAATATTTTCATAATTTATAACATAATGTTCTAGTTAATTTTAATTTATATATGGAAGTATTACATTCACAAGACACTAAAAATAAAATGTCAATCTTTGATTGAGGTGGAAAATTTCAACCGCCATGGAATTTTACCAAAAAATGCAGTCAGAGATACCAGAAAATGATTTAAAGACTCAAGAAAGGTTGATCATGGTCAACGATAGTGTCATAAGGTAAGTCAAGACAAAGGGTTCAACAAGTTGTCGTCTATGCTCCAGAAAGATTTTAAATCACTTCAATAAAGACATCGAACGGTGGTGGTGGTCACAGTGGTGTAAAAATTACATCGAACGGGAATCGGGAAGGACCTCATCGGAGGAAAAAATCGAAAAAACTCGTGACGGCACCGCTGGGCTTCAGCGGTGTTTTTTAGCCAATTGGCCGGTGGTTTGGCTCTGATTTGACCACAGGTGGGTTCAGCATCGAAAATCGAGCCAATGGGAGAAATTTTACCTCGTTTGGCGGCCGGAAGGTGCTTCGGTGCAGCGGCGGGTGACGGCGGTCGGTTCCTCCGGTGGGTAGGTTGTCTTCTCCAACGAGGGTTCTGGCGGCTAGGGTTTGGGGTTGGGTGTGGATGAGATTATTTATAACCCTCCCCTTTTAATTTGAGCCGTCCATCACGATTTAATCTGGGTCGTCCGATCACGATTAAATTAGAAATGAATTTTGGCTGTCCATCGCGATACGATCTGGGCCGTCCGCACGCGTGCAATCTGGGTCGTCCGTACGCGCATTTGATCTGGGCTGTCCGTGCGCGCGGGAACGGATCTCAGCCATCCGATCGCTCGCACGTGGATCGCCCACGTGGTCCGTTCCGCGTGGACTTTCCTCGTCAGTGTCTCTGCCACGCAGTGTGTCCTGGTTGGCCGGAGCTGCTAACCGGGCTGCTGACATGGCTGCTGACGTGGTGCAATTTTTCTAAATTACGTTTTTACCCCTGTTTTTGATTTTTTTAAAAAAAACACCCCCAGAATCCGAATTTTTACCCCTTTTTCCCAAAATTATTTTCAATTAAACCCCAAAAATAATTTTACTGATTTTTATTATTATTATTATTATTTTTTCTTATTTCCCATTAAATTAAATTAAACTAAATTAAAACATTTATATTATTACTTAAATGAATAAATAAAAGAAAAAATTAAAATAAAAATAAATTCTAATAATTCTAATAATAATAACAAAAACAAAAATTAAAAAAATTAAAAAAAAAATTTGTTGTTACAGTAGTCATGAGGACTTGAACCACACAATAAAATTTAGAGTCCCAAATCTATACTTTTATTTTTATTTTAATAATTATTCTACTTTTAATTTATATTATCTCATTTTAAATTAATAATTCTATTTGTATTATAATAAAAGAGATATATATTTCAAAATTCTTTGTATTATTCAAGATTGCTCAAATTGGCTCATGTAACATTTTTATGTTAATGTACAATCTATACTTCTAAATTTTGTTCAAATAGGCACTTATTACCAATTGTGCCTAACACTATTAGACAAATACTCAAGTGACAAAGAATATGTTTACATGAGCTTCAGACTTAACATTGCTATCATGGAAGACATGTGTCCAACGAACTAGTAACCACTTACACCTTATTAACTATCAAACGAAAAAATATACTAAAAAAAAAAAAATATCTAGGTCCTTTTTAATATTTGCATGGTATTATTTGAAATCTAAGTTATAACAAATAAGCTTAGCCTATTCTACTAAAAAAAAGCATATCTTATTAAGGAGTGATATTACTAACTTGTTCTTTGGTTTTTAGTTTATTTAAAAAAGTGTCATTATGCCTTGTAGATTTTGGCTCTAAAAATCCTTTTCAAGAAAACCCTTTTATAACAAGTTGCAACATCTAGTTCATCCTCACAACGGCTCTTATTCGCAACTAAGAGTTACAAGAGTTGTCTTTCGTATTTTGGCTAAGATCTGGCATCATTTGAAACAATACAACAACTCTATTTCTGTTGGAAAAATCAAGTAGAGGAGAAAAAAATTTAAGTTGAGAAATAAAGAACACTCTATAAGAAATAGAGATTGATAATATGAAAATTGTTTACATTTTGTCACAACTAAAGTTGTCTATTTATACGCCTATAATAAGAAGTAGATAAAGACAAAAGAACTAGAAAATCTTAATTAATTGATTTTTTGCACTAATTTGAAATTAAATAAAATCCCACAAGATCTCTTAAAATGTAGATAGGATAACCTCAAAGAAAAAATTTTAACTAACAATTTTGAATTCACCTTGAACATTGTCCCTTGATTTAAAATTGAATAGGCCAAGTTTGTAACACCCAACAAAAAAAAAAATTAGTTTTTTATTTTTATTTTATTTTTGTTATTTATTTATTTTTTTTATAAATATAATTATTTATTTATTTATTTTATTTTATTTTAACTTAATAAAAAAGGGATAAAAATTAGTTAAGAATTAAATTGAAAATAATTTCGGGAAAAAGGAGTGAAAATTTTGGTTTTGATGGTATTTTTGAAAGAAAAATCAGAAATTAGGGTCAAAACGTAATTTAGAAAAATTGTGCCACGTAAGATGCCCGGTCAGCAGCCCTGACCAACCAGGACGCGCCAAGTGTCAGAGATGCTGACGCCGGAAGCCATACAGGGGGGAGCTACGTGGGCGATCCGCGTGTGCGCGATCGAACGGCTGAGGTTCGTTTCCGCGCGCACGAACGACCCAGATTGAATCGCGCACTTATGACCCAGATTGAATTGCGATGAACGGCTCAGATTCACTCCCTATTTAATCGCAATCGGACGGTCCAGATAAAAAATGATGGATGGCCCAGATCAAAAGCAGATGGGTATAAATAACCCCATCCGCACCCAAACCCTAACCCTAGCTGCCAGAATCCCTCGTCGGAGAAGACAACCCAGTCGCCGGGGAGCCGACCACCACCACCTGCCCCTACACCGGAACGTTTTCCAACTGCTAAAAAAAGTAAAAATTTCTCGTTTGCACAAAATTCAAATTTAAACCCACCCATGGCCAAATCGGAGTGAAAGAATCGGCCAATTGGCCAAAAAATACCATCAAAGCCCGGTGGTGCTGCCGCAGGAAATTTCACAAACTACCTCCAATGAGGCCCTTTCTAATTCCTATTTCGTGTAATTTTTCCACTGTTGTGATCATCGTTTTCCTCTCTACAGGTTGACCAAAGCGAAACACCCAACCACAACATGAGCTGGAGGAGCCGCCGCTCCGGAGAGCCCCACCGCCAGTGAGTTTCAGTTTTTCATTTTTTTTGGCCCACCGAGGCCTTTTAACATGTGTGCTCACATGAATTGATGTAAAATTGACCAAATTCGGCCAAAAACTATCGACTCAAGGCGGACTGCTGCCGCGAGCGGTGGTGCCGTCGTCGAAGCACAGCAAAATCGCTGTCCCGGATTTCTAAAATTGGTCGAGTAGGCCTTGGGACTAATTTTTGGGTTTAATTGGGACATTTGTAGGTACCGTAAGCGTGTTTCAGTTCCCAAAGAAAAATTCAGGGAACCCAAGGACCGCCCGTAGGCGCAGTAACCATTTAGCTTTTTGGCGTCAAATCAAGTAAGGACCCCTCGCCCTATTTCCTATCATGGAATTGAAGTTTGAATAAATAATAATATGGTATTTTGTACAAATTGAATAGATGTGCACAATTAATTACAGATTGTTAATGGAGCCCGAACTGGACATTGTTCTCTGTTGATTTCTGTTGATTGATTTTGCAGTCTAAAAGCATGATGGTTTTTGGTTTATCTATTTTATCATTTAAATGCATGTATTATTGTCTTACTTGACAATTATTTGATTTTGGGATCTAAGATATGATTGCATTATCGGATGCATGTTTATTTATTTATGTAATTATGTTTGATTTGGTAACGGAGACTAAGGAAAAATAGTAAAGGGGTATGATCTAATAAACAGATAAGATGACAGCCTCACTAGATATCCTGGGAGATGGTGGACGGACCGAGTTCATAGAAAACCCTACCCTGAATGTTGTCTCATACCGGACGGGGTATGGGACGACCGCTTTACCCTCATACCAGATGGGGTATTGAGGTTTAAATGTCTTGGTGCTCATACCGGATGGGGTATCGGGACAGCCTGTAATTAAGATTGTTAAGGAAAAGGATTCACGTGTAGCAGAGACACCCCTATGAATCCCTATGGATACTAGTAGGATGGTGAAACGAGAAATGGTTATGATTTAGTTTATTGTTAATGAATGTGAATTTATGATATGTTCTATGTTGCTCATCGTGCATGAAGTTATGATATGTACGATAGTATTTCTTCCATAATTTATTTTCATAAATTTCTCAATAGTAAGTGAATGGTAAATGGTTTTATTTTTAATAAATGTATTGGTTTAAATTTAGTATTCCATTAGTTGTTTTTGATTTTCTACCAACATTTACTTATGTGCCAGTGATATAGTGTGATGTCCTTACTAGGCTAGTGCAGCTCATCCTTTATTTAACCATTTCAGATCAAGAGGTCCTGGTTCCCGAGGCTGATCCGCAAGAAGATTGCGAGTAGATGCTAGTTACTTTATATTTTCCTTTACTTTTCTCATTTCTCGTGTTTCTTTCAGAGAATTCATTTCCTGATGTTTGTTTAGTACTTTTTAGTTATTGTGTAAGGGATGTAAACCTTAACCTTTTATTTCGCTTCCGCACTTAAATTATTATATATTTCCTTTTGGATTTCTAGAGTCGTTATAAAGTTACGTCCTGTATGAAATAATTTTCTGCCATAGAAGAGCTTTTGTGAATATATTTGCCAGTCGTCCATTTTTGTTGCAAAACTTCATAACAATGGTATCTTTTGCCATTAGTTCTCATATAAAATGAAAGTGAATGTTAATGTGTGTTGTTCTTCCATATTAAATTAACGACGCACCATAAAAAGAATATAAATTTTTATTTTTATTTTAAATTTTTTAATCTTCTAAAGAAATTTAGATTAAGAGAGTTATCACCAATGCTATTAAAGGTAAAATCATATGCCAATTGTTTCATTGGTTATGTATTCAGAGATTCTATGATCATATAATACAATGTCAGAAGGTGTAGTTCACCAGTTCTGTAGTGTAGTCGAATTATTTAAATATAATTTACATATATGTTTTAAGGATCTAATTGTTAGACGAGTATTTGATAATGACATTCATTTATATGAAAAAATTAATAATTAATATTTACAGACTGAACCTTGAGGACATGGCCTTAGATACATTAAAAGGAAAAAAGAAAGAGAGAAAAAAGAAAACAAATAATGAAAAAGAAAATGAAAAATAATGATACTAAACATGTTATTCGTAATAATAAGGGGGAACACTAAACATAAGGGTAATAGATAAGGGAATATATAGTAATATTTAAATAATAATTGTAAAGTGGACAATAATATTACTTTATAACACCAATAATAATTATAGTAATAACAATAATAAAGGGAAGAGAGGTATGGGATAAAAAAACAAAAAAGAGGCAGTAATAATGGTGATAAAAAATATATATGTAATACAATGATAAATTAGCATGAAATAATAAATAAATAATAGTATAATTATAATAAGTTAGTAATAATAGTAATAGTAATAAGTAAGTAATTATATATATGAAAAAAAAAATAAGTAACTAAATAATGATGATAATGATAATAATTAATGATTACAATTGTGATGGCAATTATGAAAAAATTGACACCAAATAGTTATCATCTTACTTGGTTGATTATTGACAAATTGAATTCATTCATCAAGTACATTTCAAAGTGAAGAGAATTAATTCTTTTTTTAGTGAATTATTCTTTCGCACATTCACATTCATTCTTTTATTTTTTTGTTCAATCCCTTTTGTACAAATGCAATTTTAAAAGCATATTGTATCAAACAATATTCTAAGTTCAACATAATTTTAGGTCTTTGGTGAATTTTTACTCAATAGTATTATATTTATTTAAAGAAAAGGCTAAAAATTTAAACTAGGCTTATTACAAGAAATTTGATTTCTATTTAATTCAGTCTCGTACTTGACAATCTGAAGCAAGAATGTGTTCCTTTTATCTAAAGAAAAAGTTTCAATTCATTTCATCCTATCAAAAGTGAAAATGTATAAAATAAATATTGCATTTATTGAATCTAAATCCACATTCTCATAATTAATCATTTTATTCTTAAGTCTTAAGCTTATTCTTTAAGCCTCGTCATCATCATCATTCGTTGAGCTTCAAACTATTTTGGCATCGAACCAGTTTCGTGTCATGCTACCATTTCAATAAGATTATATACAAAATTCATTTCCCGTGCAAGATGCCATGATTCCATTTTTGACATAATAACTCTTTACAGACAAATTAAAGAGAGTTTCATTAAAAATAAATAAATAAATAAATTCAAAAACCTAATCATTTAATCTCTAGAAGTAGAATGGAGAAATTTAAAGAATTAAGCAAAATGTCACCATTTTCGGGTTAAAATGCCTCCCCAAAATAGTGACGTTTTGAAGAAGATTATTTAAATGGGATAGATGGCTTGGGCTGGATCTATTCGAACTTCTTTATTCGTAAGCCTAGCCTGTGAAAATCAAGAGCCAGGCTGAGTTGGGGTTACTGTTGGATTGAAGTGGGCTCATATTTGGGGTTTTAAAGAATTTGAACATAAATTGGGGTTTGGGGTTTTAACTTGGGTTTGACTATAAATTTTTCTTTTTCTTTTACGTGAAGTAAATTGACTTTGAAGTAAAACTAAAATGGGGATTTATCAAAATATTCATTGACGATTGATGGAACATAGCTAATTATGTATTATAATTATATCTGCATACACATATATATAATATTTACAACATAATTATTTAAACAATTTATATTTTAGTTTGATCGTGCAATGACATTTATACTGTTATCAAGGAGTGGCAAATGGATTCCTGCACTTGATTACTTGATTTCAAACCGTCATTATAATCTTCTATTTAAACTCTTGCAACTCAATGAAAAAGACATGTGTGTTCTTGTTTTCAAAATCAAGGTTATTTTTGCCTTAAAGAGAAATTGTCATTTAATTAGTTAAGGTTCTGACTGGGACCATAACAATTAGTATCATAGTCATGTCTACAATAAGAAAGGATAGAAAACCTAGAATTTAGCATGGGTGACGTGCTAGATAGCTTAAACAAAATGTAGGTCAGCTTCACCGATAAATTTTAACAGTTTGAAGATTCCATCCGATAAATTGCTGACATATTAGTGTTGAACAGAGAGGGATCAAGCAGCCATAATATTGGTCACCTAGGTGAACAGCGAGCGCTCAATGTTATTACTATAAAGGATCCTTTTCTGATCCTTACTATTGATGATATGTTGGATGAACTACATGGAGCTATTTTTTTTTTACTAAATTAGATTTGAAAGCAGGATATCATCAAGTTGAAGTTCATGCTGCTAATGTGCACAAAACTACTTTTCGTACTCATAAACAACACTATGAGTATTTGGTGATGACTTTTGGCTTGTACAATGCCCCTTCTACCTTTCAAGCAATGATGAATTCCATATTCCATATCCATCTTCATAAGTTTGTGCTAGTTTTCTTTAATGATATATTAATATACAGTCAACCTTGTACTCTGCACCTTGATCATGCCAAATAGGTCTTTGAAATTTTGAGACTACATTGTTTTTTCTGTCAAACTCAAAAAGTGTGCCTTCGGACAATAGGAGCTTGAATATTTGGGTCATATTATTACACTGAATGGCGTTAAAATTGACCATAATAAAATCAAGGCCATGCTTGATTGGCCTAAGCCCACCATTATAACAGAATTGAGAGGTTTCTTGGGATTTATTAGATACTATAGAAAATTTATTCAAAATTATGGCATTCTAGCTCGACCACTCACCAATTTGTTAAAGAAATGACAATTTACTTAGTCAGGTGAAGCAGAATAAGCTTTTCTCAACCTCAAATAGGCCTTAATATCAACTTAGAGTCTTGCATTACCTAACTTTAAGGAAAATTTTGTGGTGGAAACATATACTTCAAGGGATGGTATTGGAGTTGTGTTGATGCAGAATGACCAGCCTATAACTTATATGAGTCAACCTTTAGGAGTCAACAAATAGGCTTGATCTACTTATGCTAAAAAAATGCTAGCAGTTATCGTGGCAGTTAACTCTAGAGTCCTTATTTGATGGGTCAAAAAGTTTTCATCATAACTGATAAAAGAAGCCTCATATATCTTTTGGATCAATGTATCACCACTCCCGAACAATAGAAATGGGCCTCTAAATTATTTGGATATGACTATGAAATCATCTACAAACCTGGGAAGGAAAACTCTGCCGATGATGCACTTTTACGAAAATCAGGTAGTCCTATATTTAATACTATTTTAACTCATAAGCTTTTGTTATGGGATAATCTTTAGGTATTTTATGCTCAGAATCCTTATATGAAGAAAATTATCAAGTTAGCATCAGATTCACCTCATAGTCCTTACACTTGGAAAGATAGCCTTGTATACTTCAAGAATCGTGTGGTTATTCGACTCAGGTCTTACATAACTCATCAATTATTACAAGGGTTTCAAAATTCACCGATTGATGGTCATTTAGGAATTCATAGAACATTCAAGCGACTTGCTTAATAACTTTATTGGCCTTTGATGCATAAATTAATAACTGAATATGTCTCCTCCTATGATATTTGTTAATGGGTTAAAGCCTATCCCCTTTCACTTGCTGTACTGCAACCTTTGTCTATCCCATGTCAAGTGTGGGAAGAAATTTCAATGGATTTCATTGAAGACTTACATATTTCTAATGGTAATAGTGTTATTTTTGTGGTGGCCGACCATCTCAGTATCTCAGCTCACTTTATGGCTTTCCCTCATCCATATACCAAGACAATGGTAGAGCAATTTTTGTATAATGTGGTTAAGCTCCATGGCATACCCTAATCAACTGTTAGTGACCAAGATCCCATTTTTATCAATCGCTTGTAGTAGGAATTCTTTAAATTATCTGGTGCTTAGCTCAAAATTAGTTATGCATATCATCTTCAAACTAATGGTTAATCAAAAGTCAACCAATGCCTTGAATAATATCTTTACTACTTTGGTCACCAACTTCCTCGTCGATGGAGCTCTTTACTTTCTTAGGCTGAATTCTGGTACAACACCACTTATCACTCTTCTATTAAGATGACACCTTTTCAGGCCCTATATGGACGACTTTCACCCACTATTCCACATTTTCATCCAGGCACATCTCCTGTTAATGAGGTTGACCAGTGACTTATTTCTCAAGATGAACTACTTCACAAGCTCAAGCTTAATTTCCAAACTGTTTCCAACCACATGCAATAAGTTGTGAATGTTAAGCGTTGTGACATTGAATTTTAGGAAAGCGATTAGGCATTCCTTAAACTACAACTTTATCGTCAGAAACATATTTTTAAAAGGGCTTTTCAAAAACTCGCATGTTGCTACAATGGTCCTTACCAAATTGTTAAAAGAATTTACGTACACATTCATGGATTAATTCAGTCTTCTATGTCTCCCTCCTACGTAAGAAATTGAGCATGTCCGACTCTCTGACTGAAAAACTACCCTTAACTAATGATACTAGGGATATCATTATACAACCTTAGTTTATCCTGGACACTTGTTCGATTAAGAAAGGTTCACATTTCATGGAAGAAAGCCTAGTTAAATGGATGCATCTACTTGAAGAAGAGGCTACTTGGGAGAGTACCACAGAATTACTTGATAATTTTTCTACTTTGAACCTTGAGGACATGGTTCTCTAAGGAGGGCTGGATAATGTTACGCTCCAAAGATCTAAGAGATAACCCAAGAAGAATATCAAATATTTAGACAAGTGAAGAAACTACATCATTTATAAATAACACTAGCGATTACACAACCATTTGTCAACCACCAACCAATGCAGTAGTTATTTTAATTTATATAATAGTTATCCTAAAGTATATAAACGATCGTTGTAATATTCTATTTAAACTCTTACAATTCAATGAAAAATTAGACCACCAACTTGTGTCTTCCTTTCTTTTGTAGGAATGACGTGAGGAATACCATCTGTAGAGCATACGAAGCAACCTGAAGCCCTAGATCACGCAACTAGGGTTGAATTTCCCGAACTCTTCCAAGCTATCCAAGGACTAACTGTAGCCATAAGACAAAATCAAACTAACCCTTGTCAACCTCCTGGCCCGAATTCTGAAACACAAAAAGATCCATGTCCTACAACAACGTAGTGGAGTTTATGAAACTTAACCCCCCCACACTTTGAAGGTGTCCCTAATCCTTTAGTAGCCGAAGTCTGGATCCTACCTATTGAGAAGCTCTTCTTTGCCCTAGACCTGACCAACAAACAGAAAGTTTTCCTTGCAACCTTCATGTTAAATGGAAAAGCAGAACATTGGTGGCGACTTAAAAAGGAAGTCCTACCTACCCCTACCACCTGAAAAGTTTTCATGGATGCATTCTTTGATAACTTCTTCCCTTCCTATGTTTGGGAAAAGAAGGAGGAGGAATTTCAGGACCTTCACTAAGGGAGTCTAACAGTTTCCCAGTATGCAGCCTGTTTTGTTAAACTGTCTAAGTTTGCCCCTCTAATGGTCATCCCCGAGAGCCAAAAAGGTAGGAAGTTTCTCAAGAGTCTTTGTGCTAACATCTATGACCAGGTCACGATGCTGAGACCCAACTCGTTTGCAGAGGCGCTCAAACATGCCCAATTGGCTGAAGATCTCATCTCGACCAAGCACCAACGCATTGCTCGAGTTTGTACCCAACAACAACCCTGATAGCTTAGAAGGAGATTACGTGACCCAATAAGTAGCCATCCTGATAAACAAACAAAAGTTACTCTCCCCCCTGAGTTACCTCCACCTATAGTTCAACTTGCCTAATATAACCAACCTTGTCAGCATTATGGTCTCTCGCATGGTGACCTGCCATGTCGGCGTATCAATAATGCCTATTATCGATGCGGAAGCACCCAACACCTTATAAAGGATTGTAACCAACGACCAAAGGATGCAACCCAACCTATAGCACAAGGTCACGTGTACCATTTGGATGAACCTGGTGCCCTACCTACTCCTTTCCTTATCCAAAGTATGCTTTCTATTCATGACACTTCTACTAAGGCTTTAATTAATACAGGTGAAACTCACTCTTTTATTTTCTGTATATTTATTTGTAATCTTGATTTTAGACCAGAATCTTTGGTAGAATTAATGGTAGAAACTCCCTCTAGGGGACTGCTAGAGGCTTATTGTATATATAAAGACCGTAGGATAAAAGCTTCAGGAATAGAGATATGTGTAAACCTGATACTATTAGATTTTGTAAGATTTGATGTGATTTTAGGAATGGACTGGTTAGAAAAGTATAGATTTATAATCGATTGTGAAAATAAAATTGTAACTTTATAGTCTCTGAAAAAAGAATAAAATTCTTGTTATTTTCCTAACTAATGAATGAATAAGAATATGGGCGTTGATCTTGTTGTGTGTATCATACCAATTGTTTGCAACTTTCTGAATGTCTTTCCTATCGAATTTCCTGGTCTACCTCCCCTGTGAGAAGTAGAGTTCTTAATTGAGTTGCTTCCTGGAACCCAACCGATCTCGAAGCCTTCCTATCGTATGAGTCGTGCTGTGCTAATAGAGTTGGAGCATCAATTTTCTAACCTTGTTACCTTAAAGTTTATTTGTCCTAGCCATTTTCCTTGGGGCGCTTCAGTGTTGTTTGTGAAGAAAAAAGATGGTTTTCTCAGACTCTGTGTGGACTACCAATAACTCAATCGAGTGACTATTAAAAGTAAGTACCTTTTACCTCAGATTAACGTCCTCTTCGATCAACTACAAGGAGCCACAGTCTTCTCTAATATCGATCTCAGGATGGGATATCACCAGTTGAGAGTCAAAGAAGAAGATATTCCAAAGACTACTTTCCGATGCAGGTACGGTTTATACGAGTTCAGGGTAATACCATTTAGATTAACCAATGCCCCAGCAGCCATCGTGGACCTAATGAACAGAGTTTTTTGGTACGCTCTAAATCAATACATCATCATTTTTATTGATGACATCCTAGTGTACTCCAAGAGTGTTGAAGAACATGTAGTGCACTTGACTAAAGTGTTGGAGACTCTTCACCAGAACCAATTGTATGCTAAACTAAGCAAATGCTCTTTCTAGTTGGATCGAGTTTCTTTTCTCGGACATGTAATCTCAAGTGAATGAGTTTACGTAGACCTGTTTAAGGTGGAAATATTAGTCAGATGGAATCTGCCCACCAACATTGTCGAAGTACGTAGTTTCTTTGGATTGACACATTACTACCGACAGTTCATTGATGGATTCGCTAAGATTTCCACCCACTGACCCGACTTACCCAAAAGGGGGTACCTTTCATATGAAATTACGAGTGTAGTGAAAAATTTATGGAATTAAAGCATCATCTTGATCCTCCCCGATAATATGGGAAGATTTCATGTCTACTGCGATGCATCTCATATTAGCTTGGGGTGTGTCTTGTTGCAGCATAGTAGAGTAGTTGCCAATGGGTCTCGATAATTAAGACCTCATGAGCATAACTACCCTACCCACGACCTAGATCTTGTAGCCATTATCTTTTCCCAGAAGATACGGCGTCATTACCTGTATGGCCAGACCTTTGAGATTTTTACTGACCATAAGAGTTTAAACTACATCTTTTCACATAAGACAAAGATGCTGAATGAATCTCCCAAAAGACTATGACTGCAAGATCATTTATCACCCCGGGAGAGGAAATGTGGTCATTAATGCACTGAGGCAAAAGGAGTCTACTATATTGGCTCAAACCATAGCCTCTAGTTAGAAATTGATGGACATTATGCAGTCTCTATGCCTTAGCCATTATGGTAAAGGCACCTATCTTGCCCAAATCCGAGTCCTGCTGAATCTCTTTATAAAAATCTGGGAAGCTCAATCCACGAAACTAGAACTCACCAAGAATCTAAGTAAGTTCACTTCTGATGAATCCCTTGATTTTAGGATTTTAGATGATGGAGTTCTAATTCTGAAACCGATTTTGGGTCCCCATTGCTGTAAGGGCAGATGTTCTCAAGATCGCCCATGCTTTCAAGCTATTCATCCATCTCGAAAGTACCAAAATGTACCGGGACTTAAAACAACAGTATTGGTGGCTAGAAATGAAGAGGGATATAGTTCACTACGTCTCTCGATGCCTCACTTGTCAGCAGATAAAGGTAGAACATCAGATACCTTGTGGCTTGTTACAAGGTCTTCTGATTCTTAAATGGAAATGGGATACTGTAACTACGAATTTAGTTACAAGATTACCTAAAACCTATTTTGGTCGAAATTCTATCTGGGTCCTCGTGGACAGACTGACCAAGACGGTCCATTTTTTGTCCATCAAAACCACTAACTCCACCAGCAAGTTAGCCCACCTATATGTTGATGAGATTGTTCGTATTCCATACCCATCTTCGTAAGTTTGTGCTAGTTTTCTTTGATGATATATTAATATACAGTCCAACTTGGACTCTGCACCTTGATCATGTCAAACAAGTCTTTAAAATTTTAAGACTACATTGTTTCTTTGTCAAACTCAAAAAGTGTTCCTTCGGACAACAAGAGCTTGAATATTTGGGTCATATTGTTGCATCAAATGGCATTAAAATCCACTAGAATAAAATCAAGACCATGCTTGATTGATTAAGCCCACCATTATAACATAATTGAGAGGTTTCTTGGGATTAACTGGATACTATAAAAAATTTATTCAGAATTATGGCATTCTAGCTTGACCACTCACCAACTTTTTAAAGAAAGGACAGTTTACTTGGTTAGGCAAAGCCAAACAAGCATTAACATCAACACAGAGTCTTGCATTACCCAACTTTAAAAAAAATTTTGTGGTGGAAAAAAATGCTTCAGGGGACGGTATTGGAGCTATTTTGATGTAGAATGACCAACCTATAGCTTATATGAGTCGAGCTTTGGGAGTCAACAAATAGGCTTGGTCTACTTATGCTAAAGAAATGCTAGCAATTATTGTCATAGTTAAACTATGGAGTCCTTATTTGATGGGTCAAAAAATTTTCATTAGAATTGATAAGAAAAGTCTCATATATCTTTTGGATCAACGTATCACCACTCCAGAACAATAAAAATAGGTCTCTAAATTATTTGGATATGACTATGAAATCATCTACAAACTTGGGAAAGAAAACTCCACCCCTGATACACTTTTACGAAAATTAGGTAGTCCTACATTGAATGCTATTTCAACTCCCAAGCTTCTATTATGGGATGATCTTCAAGCATCTTATCCTCATAATCCTTATAATAAAAAAATTATCAAGTTAGCATCAGATTCACCTGACACTCCTTACACTTGGAAAGGTGGCCTTGTATACTTTACGAATTGTGTGGTTATTCCACCCAGGTATGACATAACTCATCAATTATTACACAAGAGTTTCATAATTCACCTACTGGGGGTCATTAAGGGATTCAGAGAACATTCAAGTGACTTGTTCAACAATTTTATTGGCCTTCTATGCATAAAGCATAACTGAATATGTCTCCTCATGTGATATCTATCAATGGGTTAAAGTTGATACTCTTTCACCGATTGGGCTACTGCAACCCTTTCCTATCCCATGTCAAGTATGGGAAGACATTTTAATGGATTTCATTGAAGGCTTACCTCTCTCCAATGGTAACAGTGTTATTTTTGTGCTGGTCGACTGTCTTAGTATGTCAACTCACTTTATTGGTTTAGCCCATCCGGATACCGCCAAGACAATGGCAGAGCCATTTGTGTATAATGTGGTTAAGCTCCATGGCATACCCTAATCAATTGTCAATGATCGAGATCCCATTTTTATCAGTAGCTTCTAGTAGGGACTCTTTAAATTGTTTGGCACTCAACTCAAAATCAGTTCTGCATATCATCCTCAGACTGATGGTCAATCGAAAGTTGTCAACCGATGCACTGAATAGTATCTTCGCTACCTTGGTCACCAACATCCTCGTCGATGGAGCTCTTTACTTCCTTGGGCTGAATTCTAGTACAATACCACCTATCACTATTCTATTAAGATGATGCCTTTGCAGGGCCTATATGGATGACTTTCACTAACTATTCTGAATTATCATCCAGGCACATCTCATATTAATGAGGTTAGCCAACAACTTATTTCTCGATGTGAACTACTTCACCAGCTCAAGCTCAATCTCCAAACTATTTCCAACCGCATGTAACAGGTTGTGAATGTTAAGCACCGTGACATTGAATTTCATGAAGGTGATTAGGTATTCCTTAAACTATAACCTTATCGTTAGTAACCTACTTTTAAACGGGCTTTTTAAAAACTCGCATGTCACTTCTATGGTCCTTACTAAATTGTTGAAATAATTGGTCCTATGGCTTACAAACTCAATCTACCCACACATTCATGTATTCATCTAATCTTTCATGTCTCCCTTTTACTTAAGAAATTGAGCACGTCCTTGAACTGAAGAACTACCCTTAACTAATGATACTAGGGATATCATCATGCAACTTGATTTTATCCTGGACACTTGTTGGATTAAGAAAGGCTCATATTTCGTGGAAGAAAGAATGGTTAAATGGAAGAATCTACATGAAGAAGAGGCTACTTGGGAGAGTACCACAGAATTACTTGATCATTTTCCTACTCTGAACCTTAAGGAAAAGGTTCTCCCAGGAGGGGGGAATAATGTTAGGCTCCAAAGATCTAAGAGACAACCCAAGAAGAATATAAGATATTCACACAATGGAAGAAACTACATCAGTTATAAATAACAAAAGTGATTACACTACCATTTATCAACCACCAACATGAATGTCTTCCACCTATGTGGTAGTTATTTTAGTTTGTATAATAGTTATCCTAAAGTATGTAAACCGTCATTGTAATCTTCTATTTAAACTCTTGTAATTCAATGAAAAATGCATGAGTGTCCTTGTTTTCAAAATCAAGGTTATTCTCACTTAAAAGAGAAATTATCATCTAATTACTTAAGGTTCTGACTGGGAACATAACAATAACCTTGAACATTGTCCCTTGATTTAACATTGAATAGGCCAGGTTTCTTCCAGTATATAATACTTTTCTAGCATAGAATAGCTTTTGTGAAAATATTTGCCATTCGTCCATTTTTATAACAAAACTTCATAAAAATGATATTTTTTACCACAAATTCTTGAATAAAATGAAAGTGAATGTTAATATGTTTTGTTCTTCTATATTATATTAATGACGCACCACAAAAAGAATAGAAATTTTTATTTTTAATTTAAATTTTTTAATCTTTTAAAGAAATTTAAATTAAGAGAGTTATCACCAATCCCATTGAAAGTGATATAATTTGCTAATTGTTTCAATGATTATTTAATCAGATATTCTATGATGAGATAATACAGAGTAAGAAGGTGCGGCTCACCTGCTCTGTATTGTGGATGAATTATTTAAATATAATTTATATATATGTTCTACAGATCTAACTGTTAGACTAGTATTCGATTATGACATTCATTTATATGAAAAAATTAATAGTTAATATTTACAGACTAAACCTTATGGAGATGGCCTTAGATACATTTAAAGCAAAAAAAAAAAGAGGGAAAAAAGAAAAAAATAAGGGGGAACACTAAAAATAAGGGTAATAAATAAGGGAATATATAGTAAAATTTAAATAATAATTGTAAAGTGGATGATAATATTACTTTATAACACAAATAATAGTTATAGTAATAACAATAATAAAGGGAAGAGAGGTATGGGATAAGAAAACAAAAAAGAAAAGAGGCAGTAAAAATAATACAACAGTAATAATAGTGAGAAAAAATATATATGTAATACAGTGATAAATTAGTATGAACGTACTAAATAAATAATAGTATAATTATAATAAGTTAGTAATAATAGTAATAGTAATAAGTAAGTAATTACATATATGAAAAGAAAAAATAATTAAATAATGATGATAATGATAATAATTAATAATTATAGTTGTGATGGCAAATATGAAAAAAAAGACACCAAACGGTTATGATCCTACTTAGTTAATTATTGACAAATTGAATTCATTCATTAAATAGAATTCAAAGCGAAGAGAACTAATTCTTATTTTATTGAATGATTATTTTTGCACATTCATATTCAATCTTTTATTTTTTTTGTTCAATCCCTTTTGTACAAATGCAATTTTCAAAGCATATTGTATCAAACAATATTCTAAGTTCAAGATAATTTTAGGTCTTTGGTGAAGTTTTACTCATAGTATTATATTTATCTAAAGAAAAGGCTAAAGATTTAAGCTAGACTTATGACAAGAAATCTGATTTTTATTTGATTCAGTCTCGTACTTGACAATCTAAAGCAAGAATGTGTTCTTTTTACCTAAAGAAAAAGTTTTGATTCATTTCATCTTATCAAAAATGAAAATGTATAAAACAATGTTGCATTTATCGAATCTAAATCTACATTGTCATATTTAATTTTTTCATTCTTAAGTCTTAAGTTTATTCTTTAAGCCTCATCATCATCATCATTCGTTGAGCTTCAAACTATTTTGGCATCAAACCAGTTTCATCTCATGCTACCATTTCAATATCATTATATACAAAATTCATTTCCTGTGCAAGATGCCATGATTCCATTTCGAACACAATACCTCTTTACAGACAAATTAAAGGGAGCTTGCATTAAAAAGTAAAAAATAAATAAAAAATTACAAGACCTAATCATTTCCTCTATGGAAGTAGAATGGAGAAATTTAAATAATTAAGCCAAAATGTCACCATTTTCGGGTCAAAATGCTTCCCATAAATGGTGATGTCTTGAAGAAGATTATTTAAATGGGATGGATGGCCTGGGCTGGATCTATTCAAACTTCTGTGTTCGAAAGCCTGGCTTGGGAAAATCAAGAGCCAGGCTGAGTTGGGGTTACTTTTGGATTGAAGTGGGCTTATATTTGGGTTTTTAAAGATTTTGAACAGAATCTTTTTTTTTCTCTTTTACTTAAACTAAATTGAGTTTGAAGTAAAACTAAAATGGGGATTTATTAGAATATTCGTTAACTATCGAAGGCATATAACTATTATGTATTATAATTATATCTACATACACATATATATAATAATTGCAACATAATTATTTAAACAATTTATATTTTAGTTTCACCGTGCAAAGAAGTTTGTAACACCCCACCCATCACTATGCTAATATGATTTGAAAATTCTATTTATTAATGCCTTTGGTCTCCTTAAACTTAATTAATTTATGTTGTTTAACATTTCTCATGATTTGTAATTTTAGTTTATTTTTATTTTTATTAATTTTTATTTTATTTTATTTTAAATTATTTTATATATTTTAAATTATTTTATTTTATTTCTAAATTAAAACGAAAATTTAGAAAAAAATAAAAAAATGGCAAAACGGAAAAAAACTACCAGTGGAAAAAATCCCGCAGAAGGGCAGTTTGCCCGCACGGGTGCAAGGCATTGTGTGCGCGCTCATGCGCGCACAGTAGCCGTGGGGTGTGCGCAGCGCACACGACCCCTCATCACACACACATGGGACGTGCGCATAGCACGCACCTCCCCTTCGTTTGTGCACATGCAAGGGACGTGGGCATGGTGCACACATCCCTTCCGAGCGCCAAGACTTGCCCGTGCGTCCTGTCACGCACAGACTGGCACTGTACACTGTTCACGCGCCATCCACGCAGCAAGTTTACATGGATAGGCTCTGTGCGCATGGCCGCCAGCGTGTCTGGGCCCTGTGCATGCGGCAGTAGGCCAGTGCGCCTGCAGGCTAGCCTGAAGGGCGCTAATAGGAGCACTGCCACCTCGGGCAGTGCGCTGCAACTGTCTTGGATGGCGTGCTATCGCCGCCTGTGGAGGAAGCCTTCCTCCCTCATTTTTCATGCCAAGAATCTTTTTCTCCTCTCTCTTCACCAGATTTTACCACTTGGCATGAATCTAATGGTTTTGAATTCTATAAATTGCCCTTACCCTTCTCTTCCTCTCCACACTTTCATTTCTTCCATTTTTCAAAGGTTTAGAGAGAGAGAGATAGTAAATTAATGAGAAAAGAAGAGAAAGAGAGGAAAATGGTGAAGAAGAAAACATCAAGGTTTCGGTAAGAAATCTAGTATTACTTTCGACATCTTAAGTAGTATTTTTAGATAAGCATATTTAATATGATTGTTATTTTTCCTGTTTTGTATGCCTCAATGTTCAAATGAGTTCAATTATTCTGGTTTTCAAGCATGTTATGTGAATTATAGACATTTGATGTATTTACATGTAATAAATGTAATATGTAATCCGAAATAGTAAAAGTAAAAAGAAAATAACAAGAAAAAAGTGGAATAAAGCCTATATGGTCCGAAGTGTATCTTTATTGAGACACATATTGCATCAAGTGTCTCGTTAAACTTTTTATCTCAGAGGGATATCTGTTCCCCTTGCCCTTTGGGGTATCTATTTCTCCCTCTCCTATTTGGTCTGTAAAGACGTAAGAGAACCACTTCTAGTGGATGATGGCGTACCCTCTAACAAGAGTGGTATCACACTATCTGTTGGGGTCACTCGTGTCTAAGTAATGTCGTGCCTATAAATATCTGTTAGAGTCACTATAGTTGGCACGGCCGTGGTCATAGATCTTATCATGGTTTGGCCAGCCAGAAGTAGGCTAAGTAAATTGTTGTATCTGTATCTGATCTAGTCACTCTATTTGGGTAGTTAAAAATCTATATATGCCCTCATAGATGGAACTTTATAACGAATTTGCGAAGTATGACACAAAAAATCTTTGTATTTCATTATTTATTTGATTTTTTTATTATCTGGCATGATGTATATTTGATTTTCTGTACTAACGTACCATTTTTTTATTCAAATAAATGGTTTTCATTACAGTGAGTTAGGTAAACAAGGAAGCTAAACGGTAAGATAAAATAATAAACTTTTGAAATCTTACGATGTTAATTTAATACTATTTTCCTTACTGAGCATATGGAACTCACTCTTTCCATGTCCCTCCCAGATGAGGAAGAAAATGAGGAACCGTAGATAGACCTACCCTTGGAAGTCTATAAGGATCTCATGGATCCACAAGTCTGAGTGCATGACTGTTCCCGCACTCTGATGAATTCAGTAGTATAGTAAAAGAAGTGGCCTTTATGTTTTGTATTTGTTAGCCACTTCTGGCCTCAGTTTATGCATGTATTTGGAACATTATATATTTGTAAGAAATTTATTATGGTTTAATTTCACTGCATAAATTTTATCATGAACTTGTTATTCTGAATCTGTATCTGACACCCATTTGCCTTAATTAGCACTTGGGATGCCACATATATATAACATTTGCAACATAATTATTTAAACAATTTATATTTTAGTTTCACCGTGCAAAGACGTTTGTACTGTTATCAAGGAGTAGCAAATGGATTCCCACGCTACATGGACAAGCCTGATACACACAAGTCAAAAATAAATAACATGATCACAGTAGTACTTTACTAGATGATCCCGATTAAAATAAAAACATGCATACCCATCCAAGTCTGTAGTGGGTGTAAATCTCTGTCCATAGGAGGGGTTCACCATAAACCCATCGAATGTAAATCAAATGCACAACCCCCACTCTTTGATTCACATTGAACGAATCTTAGATTATTTTTCTTGACTCTTCCTAATATATTATTCGCATAATCTCTTCTAATAATTGTCCTGTTAAAATTTTGCCAAGTTAATTTATCTTAAGACTAACTAACTTACATTTTGCCTTTAATTTGGTCCATTTATTTAATTGTAGCCTTAATTAGCCCTAACTCTATTTTCATCAAGCAAGTTTCTCTATGTTAAGATTTAGGTAAACTATTTAATTTATTCAAATCCATTTATTTACTTATATAAATTTTTCTTGTATTGAAAATCTTCCGTAGACCACCAACATTAAATTTATCTTAAATTTTAAGGAAAATTCTCTTTAAAAGCATATTTAAAAATTTATTTTCTAAACCATAATAAGTCACAGTGTTTTTCTAATCTCTCAAGCTTAACTTAATCTACTATCTTGTTAGCTGTCTACTTTACTCAATTAATTTATTTATTGTGTTTTAATCTCATTAGTGTATATTTAAAATTTACCTTTCACATCATTAATCCTGATAGCCACATGCAATAAAATATGCAAGTGCAAATTGAATTGCACATAACAACATATCAACATGCAATAGAATTGACAAATATAAATATGGGAATTTTTGATCCACTCAAACATGCTAGAAAATAACAGGTTGGGGCTCTGTCTTAGTGGTTTGCACCGCATAAAAAGTGCCTAAGCCCTATTCCTAGCGACTCACGTGTACCTGCACCACATCAAACTTCCAACATTGAGCTTCACCAAAAATCGATTAAAGAAATCCTAAACACAGTTCGAGTTAGAGAAACAAAAGTATTTACCCAACTTAGTGGGTGAATTTAGCTCATGCTAAATGCCCTTGAATCATGGTTTAACACCTAGACTCAAGATTTCAAAGTAAAACAACCTATGGTTTTCCTAAACAAACCTACTTTAAGCATTTTTTTAAACTAAATAAGTAGAAAGATTGAATGGACTAAGCTAAATTAATGATTTATTGGTTGGGGATTTTTAAGCTTATCAGTTTGGGAATGGTCTCTATTTTTGAAAGGCCACCCTCATTCACCCGCTTTGATAAGTGGCTCGCCTCAGCCTACATTCATGTATGAGGGAGAGAGTTACCTTAAAGGGATAAATAGAGAAGAAAGAAAAGGAAGTTACTTGTGTTCTGCTTCACAAGGGCCCAAAAGGTCGGTGCTGCTCCCCTCTCTTAACACCTGATTCATTGCTCTTCTGCGATGGCATTACGATAGAAATTGCCTCAAACACTCTCTCTCTCTCTCTCTCTCTCTCTTTTCACCAGCAACTCTCTCCCAAAATGGAGAGTCCAATCTAGGGTTTATTTTTATACCCTAGGAATGGGCCATACGATCAGTCCCTCTAAAGGTCTGGTCTGTCACATCTAAAGGGGGCATTTTTATCTTTATAAGTGCGAAATAAACCCCTAGCTATTCGACCATGACCTTTTGCATTAAACCCTTTTTTTGTCATTTCTCATATCCCTAAATCATGGCTATTGGATTCTATCTAACACAGATCTAGACCATTTTTACTTCATAAAATCTTGATTGCACAATCGAATTAGGTAGAAGGAAATCTCGACTGTTGATTAAAAATTTGAGTGGGAGTTAGTCTGGACTATCGAATATGTTTAGGCAAAAAAGGACCATGGTCATTAGATTCACTTAGGCAGGAGAGATCTTGGATCATCTGATCGCACTTTCTGCCGAAAGTGTTTCTCACCGTGCAATCAGATGGGAATTCCCTCTGGTTGTCCGATCGCCCCTAATATGCACACGGTTACCTTCACCCTGTCCGTTTGTCTGCAACATGGCACACACAGATTGGTGCCCCGAACACATGAGCTCCCTGAATGTCCCATTATAACATAAATTGAATCTAAATAGTAACAATTCCTAAAATATCTAAAGGAAATAAAAGATAATTAAAGTGCGGAAGCGTAGTAAATGTTTAGGGTTTACATTCCTTACACAAATAACTGAAAGTACCAAACAGTATTACGAAATTCACCCTTTTGAAAGAAACACAAGAAATAAAGAAATAAATAGAAAATAAAGAAATCTAGCATCTACTCGCAATCCTCTTGCGGATCGAGCTCTGGAACCTAGTCCTCTTGATCTGAAATGGTTAAATAAGGGATGAGTTACACTAGCCCAGTAGGGATATCACACTATATCACCGACACATAAGTAAATGTTGGTATAAAATAAAAAAACACTAATGGAGCACTAAATTTAGCAAACTCATTTATTAATCATAAAAATCATTTACCGTTCACTTACCGTGGTGAGATTTATAAAAATAATCTATACAGACAATAATATTATACAGATCATGATTCCATGTATAATCAGTAATCATAACACATATTATAAATCTATATTCATCATCAATAAATCAAACAATAACTGTCACTCTTTTTACCAGCCTGCTGGTATTCATGGAGGCTCATAAAGATGTCCTTGCTACATGTGAATACTTTCATTTAACATTCTCAATTACGGGCCGTCCCATACCCCGTCGGGTATGAGCACCAATTTACCAAACCTCAATATCCCATCCGGTATGAGGGTGAAGCGGGCCATCCCCATACCCCGTCCAGTATGAGCGCCAAATTATCAAGTTTTCATACCCCGTCTAGTATGAGATAATGTTCACGGTAGGGTCCCCTATGTTTCTGGTCCGTCCACTATCTCCCAACATATTCAGTAAGGCTACCATTTTATCTATTCATTTCATCACACAATTTTTACCGTTTAACCTTCATTTTTTCCGATTCAACAGTAAACACATAGAATAAACTATACATGTATTCAAAGCTATAAAATCAATAAATAAGGTACTAACATGCATTTGAACTGTAAAATAATCAACAAAGTAATAGTAGAGAATTTCTGGTTCTAGCTCCATTAGTAATCTCTAATTAATTATGCACATTTTCTAAATTCAAATAAATATTGTATTATTATTTTTTTTAAACTTCAGTTCTATGATAGGGAATAGGGTGAGGGATCCTTACTCGATTTGATGCCCGAAAAGCTAAGCTGTTCGACTGCGCCTACGGGCGATTCTCGGGTTCCCTGAATTTTTCTTCAAAAATTGAAACACTCTACTACAAATGTCCCAAACAAACCCAAAATGAATCCTAGGGTGCATTTGGTCAATTTTGGAATTCCAGCATGGCGGCTCCACTGTGCTCCAGCCACGGCACTGCCGCTCGCGGTGCTGGTCTGCCTCGGGTCAGTTATTTTTGGCCGAATTCGGTCGATTTTGCATCGATCCCTGTAAGAAAACACGTTAAAGGGCCTCAGTTGACCGAAAAAATGTAAAAAACCAAAACTCACCAACGGCGGGGTTCTACGATGCGGCGGCTCCTCCGGCTCACGTTGCGGTTGGGTGTTTTGCTCCAATCAACCTGTAGAGAAGGACACGATGATCACAACAGTAGAAAAATTACATAGAACGGGAAATAGGAAGGGCCTCATCGGAGACATTTTGTGAAATTCCCCACAGCAGTGCTGTCAAGCTTCGTCAGCATTTTTCGACCAATTAGTCAGTTTTTTTTCTCCGATTTGGCCATTGGTGTGCTTAAAATTGAATTTCAAGCAAAATGGGAAATTTTTTACCATTTTTGGCGGTTAGAAAAAGCTCTGGTGTAGTGGCAGGTGGCAGCGGTCTCCTTCCCGACGGTCGGGTCTTCTTATCCGGTGAGGGTTTGTGGTGGCTAAGGTTAGGGTTTGGTGCAAATGGGTGTTATTTATATCCGTCTATTTTTTATCTGGGCCATCCATTGCGTTTGATTTGGACTGTCCAATTGCGATTAAATAGGGAATGAATCTGGACCATTCATCGCAATCCAATCTAGACCATCCATCACGATCTAATCTAGATCTTTTGATCGCGTTCAAATTTGATCGTCCAATCGCATCGACGGCATCTGGATCTTCCGTGCGCGTGGGAACGAATTTGGGCCGTTCGATCGTGGGCATGTGGATCGCCCGTGTGGCACCGCATCAGTGTTCACTGCCACGCGGTGCATCCTGATTGATTGGAGCTGCTGACCAGACATCCCACGTGGCAGAACTTTCCTAAATTGAAGTTTGACCCTGGTTTTAAATTTTTCTTTAAAAATACCTCCATAACCCAAATTTTTACCCCTTTTCTCCAAAATTGTTTTCAATTTCATCCTCTTTCAATTTTTACTTCATTTTTATTCTAAATTAAATGAAAAATAAATTAAAAAATTATATTTATTAATTTTAAATTACATACAATTTTATTTTGAGGTGTGCAACTCTCCCCCCTTAAAATAAATTTGGTCCCACAACTTTGTCTCTCACTCTCAATCAAACAACTGGTATATTGGACTCTAAAGTCTTATTCTAGCTCCCATATAGCCTCCTTTGATGTGTGGTTCTGCCATATGACCTTTACAAAGGGAATTTCTCGGTTGCGAAGTAATCTGCTCTTTCGATCCACAATGCCAACCGATACTTCCTCGTAGGACAGATCCTCCTGGAGTGGAAGAAGCTTTTGGGCCAAGACATAAGAGGGGTCCGGGTTGTACTTGCATAGCATGGACACATGAAACACATTATGGACTTTGGAAAGTTCTGAAGGTAGTGCTAGTCTGTAGGCGGCTGTACCAATTCTGTCTAAGATTTCAAATGGTCCAATAAATCGGGGGTTCAGTTTCTCCCTCTTGCCGAACTTACTAATTCTCTTGAAATGAGCGACTTTAAGGAACACCCGATCGTCTTTCTTAAATTCTAAATCCTTCCTCCAGGTGTCTGCGTAACTCTTTTATCTGCTTTGAGCCATCTGGGTGTTATTTCTGATCTTAACTATTTTGGATGTAGTCTCCTCTACCAGATCTAGGCTGAACAATTTTCTATCACCCACTTCTTCCCAACAAATCGGTGATTTGAATGGGCGCCCATATAATGTTTCACACGGAGCCACGCAATACTCATTTGGTAGCTGTTGTTGTAGGCAAACTCTATCAGGGGTAGATGGTCATCCCAATGGCCCCCGAAGTTAAGGACACAAGCTCGAAGCATATCTTCAAGTGTACGGATTGTCCTTTCTGAATGTCCATCAGTTTGAAGGTGGAATGCAGTACTAAAGGACAACTTTGTTCCCATGGCTTGTTGAAAGCTATACGAAAATCGAGAAGTGAACCTGGGATCCCTGTCGGACACTACTGTTACTAGCACTCCATTTATTCTGACTATTTTCTGTATATATATTCTTACTAATTTGTCCAAGGGATCGGTCATCCTAATGACTAAGAAGTGAGAAGACTTAGTGAGCAGGTCAACAATTACCCAGATGACATCATGTCCTGAGCGTGCCTTAGGTAATCCTATCACGAAGTCCATGGTGATATGTTCCCACTTTCACTCTGGGATTGGTAATGGCTGAAGTAGCCCACCTGAGCGTTGGTGCTCTGTCTTGACCTGCTGACATACCAAACACTTAGAAAAAAAGTCAGCTATATCTTTTTACATCCCGTTCCACCAAAATCAGAGTCGTATATTTTGGTCAATCTTAGTACTTCCGGGATGCATGGCGAACTTTGAGCTATGGGACTCTATCATAATTTTCCTCTTTAACTCACTGCCACCTGGAACACACATCCTGCTTTGGAATTTGAGCAATCCATCGGTGGAGACTCGAAATTTTGAGTTAACTCCCTATTCTGCATCTTTTTTTAGGGCAGCTAGGTGGAATGAGTGGAATGAGCTTTCCTTATTCTTTGGATTAACTCAGGCTGAACAGTCAGATGGCCCAAACATGTGACTCTCCTTAAGTCCTGAAGCCAAACCTGTTGTGCGGCCCCTATTTGTCTGCTTTTTGAAACCATCAAATGGGCTAATGTACCTACACTTTTCTTGTTGAGTGCGTCGATACCACTTTGCCCTTACTCGGGTGATACAAGATGTCGCAATCATAGTCCTTGAGAAGTTTATCCATCTTCTCTGACGCATGTTGAGATCCTTTTGAGTGAATATGTGTTTTAAATTCTTGTGATCATTATAGATCTAAAAGGTCTCCCCATACAAATAATGGCGCCAAGTCTTTAAGGTGTGTATGATTGCGACAAGCTCTAGGTCATGGGTGGGATAGTTTTTCTCATGACTCTTTAACTATCTGGATCCATAGGCTATGATCTTCCCATGCTGCATCAAAACACAACACAGACCTAGGTAAGAGGCATAACTATAAACTGTATATCTACCTGATCCTCTCGGCAAGGCCAACAGAGGTGCAGTAAAAGAGTCATGAGAAAAACTATCCCCCCCATGACCTAGAGCTTGTCGCAATCATACACACCTTAAAGACTTGGCGCCATTATTTGTATGGGGAGACCTTTTAGATCTATAACGATCACAAGAATTTAAAACACATATTCACTCAAAAGGATCTCAACATGCTTTTTTGTGGTGGAAACAAATGCTTCAGGAGATGGTACTGGAATTGTTTTGATGTAGAGTGACTAAACTATAGCTTATATGAGCCAAGCTTTGGGAGTCAACAAACAAGCTTGGTCTACTTATGCTAAAGAAATGCTAGCAATTATCGTCACAGTTAAACTCTGGAGTCCTTATTTGATGGGTCAAAAAATTTTCATTAGAATTGATAAAAAATCTCAAATATCTTTTGAATTAACATATCACAACTTAAGAACAATAAAAATGGGTCTCTAAACTATTTGGAGATGACTATGAAATCATCTACAAACTTGGGAAAGAAAACTTCACCGCTGATACACTTTTACAAAAATTAGGTAGTCCTACATTGAATGCTATTTCAACTCCCAAGCTTTTGTTATGGGATGATCTTCAAGCATCTTATCCTCATAATCCTTATATGAAAAAAAATTATCAAGTTAGCATCAGATTCACCTGACAGTCCTTACACTTGGAAAGGTGGCCTTGTATACTTTACGAATCGTGTGGTTATTCCACCCAGGTATGACATAACTCATCAATTATTACACAAGAGTTTCATAATTCACCTACTGGGGGTCATTAAGGGATTCAAAGAACATTCAAGTGACTTGTTCAACAATTTTATTGGCCTTCTATGCATAAAGTGTAACTGAATATGTCTCCTCATGTGATATCTATCAATGGGTTAAAGTTGATACTCTTTCACCGATTGGGCTACTGCAACCCTTTCCTATCCCATGTCAAGTATGGGAAGACATTTTAATGGATTTCATTGAAGGCTTACCTCTCTCCAATGGTAACAGTGTTATTTTTGTGGTGGTCAACCGTCTTAGTAAGTCAACTCACTTTATGGCTTTAGCTCATTCGGATACCGCCAAGACAGTGCAGAGCCTTTTGTGTATAATGTGGTTAAGCTCCATGGCATACCCTAATCAATTGTCAATGATCAAGATCCTATTTTTATCAGTAGCTTCTAGTAGGGACTCTTTAAATTATTTGGCACTCAACTCAAAATCAGTTCTGGATATCATCCTCAAACTGATGGTCAATCGAAAGTTGTCAACCGATGCACTAAATAGTATCTTCGCTACCTTCGTCAACATCCTCATCGATGGAGCTCTTTACTTCCTTGGGTTGAATTCTGGTACAACACCACTTATCACTCCTCTATTAAGATGACACCTTTTCAGGGCCTATATGGATGACTTTCACTCACTATTCTGAATTATCATCCAGACACATCTCCTATTAATAAGGTTAGCCAACAACTTATTTCTTGATGTGAACTACTTCACCAGCTCAAGCTCAATCTCCAAACTATTTCCAACCGCATGCAACAGGTTGTGAATGCTAAGCACCGTGACATTGAATTTTATGAAGGCGATTGGGTATTCCTTAAACTATAACCTTATCGTCAGTAACCTACTTTTAAAAGGGCTTTTTAAAAACTCGCATGTCACTTCTATGGTCCTTACCAAATTGTTGAAATAATTTGTCCAGTGGCTTATAAACTCAATCTACCTACACATTCATGTATTCATCTAATCTTTCATGTCTCCCTCCTACCTAAGAAATTGAGCACGTCCAACTCTCCAACTGAAGAATTACCCTTAACTAATGATACTGGGGATATCATCATGCAACTTGATTTTATCCTGGACACTTGTTGGATTAGGAAAGGCTCATATTTCGTGGAAGAAAGTCTGGTTAAATGGAAGAATCTACATGAAGAAGAGGTTACTTAGGAGAGTACCACAGAATTACTTGATCATTTTCCTACTCTGAACCTTAAGGAAAAGGTTCTCCAAAGAGGGGGGGATAATGTTATGCTCCAAAGATCTAAGAGACAACCCAAGAAGAATATAAGATATTCATACAATTGAAGAAACTGCATCAGTTATAAGTAACATAAGTGATTACACTACCATTTATCAACCACCAACCTGCTTGTCTTCCACCTATGTGGTAGTTATTTTAGTTTGTATGATAGTTATCCTAAAGTATGTAAACCTTCATTGTAATCTTCTATTTATACTCTTCCAACTCAATGAAAAAGGCATGTGTGTTCTTTTTTTAAAAATCAAGGTTATTCTCACCTAAAAGAGAAATTGTCATCTAATTACTTAAGGTTCTGACTGGGACCATAACAATAACCTTGAACATTGTCCATTGATTTAAAATTGAATAGGCTAGGTTTCTTCCAGTATAGAATACTTTTCTAGCATAGAAGAGCTTTTGTGAAAATATTTGCCATTCATCCATTTTTATAGCAAAACTTCACAACAATGATATCTTTTGCCACGAATTCTTGAATAAAATGAAAGTAAATGTTAATGTGTTTTGTTCTTCCATATTACATTAATGACGCACCATGAAAAGAATAGAAATTTTTATTTTTATTTTAAATTTTTTAATCTTTTAAAGAAATTTAAATTAAGGGAGTTATCACCAATCCCATTGAAAGTGATATAGTATGCCAATTATTTCAATGATTATTTAATCAGATATTCTATGAGGAGATAATACAGAGAAAGAAGGTGTGGCTCACCTGCTCCGTAGTGTAGGTGAATTATTAAAATATAATTTACATATTTGTTCTAAAGATATAACTGTTAGACGAGTATTTGATTATGACATTCATTTATATGAAAAAATTAATAGTTAATATTTACAGACTGAACCTTGAGGAGATGGCCTTAGATACATTAAAAGCAAAAAAAAAAACAAAGAAAAAAAAAAAAAGGGAATGAAAAAGAAAATGAAAAATAGTGATACTAAACATGTTAGTGGTGGTAATAAGGGGGAACACTCAAAATAAGGGTAATAAGTAAGGGAATAGGTAGTAAAGTTTAAATAATATTACTTTATAACACAAATAATAGTTATAGTAATAAGTAAGTAATTATATATATGAAAAGAAATAATAATTAAATAATGATGATAATGATAATAATTAATGATTATAGTTGTGATGGCAAATGTGAAAAAAGAGACACCAAACGGTTATGATCCTACTTGGTTGATTATTGACAAATTGAATTCATTCATTAACAAGAATTCAAAGCGAAGAGAACTAATTCTTTTTTTAGTGAATGATTATTTTTGCACATTCATAGTCAATCTTTTATTTTTTTGTTCAATCCCTTTTGTACAAATGCAATTTTAAAAGCATATTGTATCAAACAATAATCTAAGTTCAAGATAGTTTTAGGTCTTCAGTGAAGTTTTACTCATAGTATTATATTTATCTAAAGAAAAGGCTAAAGATTTAAGCTAGACTTATGACAAGAAATCTGATTTCTATTTGATTCAGTCTCGTACTTGACAATCTAAAGCGAGAATGTGTTCTTTTTACCTAAAGAAAAAGTTTTGATTCATTTCATCCTATCAAAATTGAAAATTTATAAAACAATGTTGCGTTTATCGAATCTAAATCTAAATTCTCATATTTAATTTTTTTATTCTTAAGTCTTAAGTTTATTCTTTAAGCCTCATCATCATCATCATTCGTTGAGGTTCAAACTATTTTGGCATCAAACCAGTTTCATCTCATGCTACCATTTTAGTAACATTATATACAAAATTCATTTCCTATGTGAGATGCCATGATTCCATTTCCAACACAATACCTTTTTATAGACAAATTAAAGGAGTTTTGCATTAAAAAAATAAAAAATAAATAAAAAATTAAAAGACCTAATCATTTCCTCTATGGAAGTAGAATGGAGAAATTTAAACAATTAAGCCAAAATGTCACCATTTTCGAGTCAAAATGCTTCCCAAAAATGGTGATTTCTTGAAGAAGATTATTTAAATGGGATGGATAGCCTGGGCTGGATCTATTCAAACTTCTGTCTCGCAAGCCTGGCTTGGGAAAATCAAGAGCCAGGCTGAGTTGGGGTTACTTTTGGATTGAAGTGGGCTTATATTTGGGTTTTTAAAGAATTTGGACAGAAGCTTTTTCTTTCTCTTTTACCTAAACTAAATTGAGTTTGAAGTAAAATTAAACTGGGGACTTATTAGAATATTCATTGACTATCGATGGCATATAACTACTATGTATTATAATTATATCTACATACACATATAAATAATATTTGCAAGGTAATTATTTAAACAATTTATATTTTAGTTTCACCGTGGAAAGAAGTTTATGACACCCCGCCCATCACTAGGCTAAAATAATTTGGAAACTTTATTTATTTGCCACCTTAAACTTAATTAATTTACGTTGTTTGACATTTTTCATGATTTATAATTTTGGTTTATTTTTATTTTTATTAATTTTTATTTTATTTTATTTTTAAATTTAGAAAAAAATAAGAAAACGGCATAACGGGAAAAACTTGCCTGCAGAAACATTCCCATGGGAGGGTGGTTTGCTCGTGCGGATGCAAGGCATTGTGCGCGCGCACATGCGCGCACAGGGCCATGGGGCGTGCGCAACACCCACGACCCCTCCACATGCGCACACAAAATGGTGAGTTACACTAACTCATAGGAATGTCCCACTACGTGTGAACCAATATACAACATTGTCAACTAACCGGCCGTCCCTATACCACGTCCGGTATGAGTGTCAAAAATATCATCCCTCAATATCTCGTCCGGTATGAGGGTGAATCGGGTCGTCCCCGTACCCCATCTGGTATGAGCGCCAAAAATTACAATTCCTCGATACCCCGTCCCGTATGAGGCAACGTTCACAGTAGGATTTTTTATGTACCTGGTCCATCCATCATCTCGAAGGATATCCAATAAGACAATCATTCATTAATTCACATAACCAAGAAACTTTCCATTTGTATATTACTTTTTAATTTCATAAATTGACCGTAAATCATGTAAGACAAGCAATAAATATACATTAAGGAATCACAACTAAAACATTTAACCATTTCAGTATATTCTCATGTATTTAAAGCTGTAAAAGTAAACAATCAGTTACACAGGACAAACAAATAAATAACTAACCAGTTCCGGCTCCATTAGTAACCTGTAATTATTCTCAAAGTTTTATAAAATACACAAATACCATATTATCGATTATTAAGCTTCAATTCCATAATAGAGAATAAGGTGAGGGATTCTTACCCAAATCAATGTCCGAAATACCAAATTTTTTACTGCGCCTACTGGCGGTCCCCCAGTTTCCTGAATTTTTCTGCGGAGAGATGCGCACAGCGCGCACGTCCCCTTCATATGTACACACGCACGGGACATGGGCACAATGTGCATATCCCATCCACTCTCCAAGAGCTGCCGCGCGTCCTATCGCGCACTAGCGGGCCATCCGCGCATCACCTCGTGCACGGACTAGCACTGCACACTGTGCGCGCGGCATCCGCATAGCAAGCTTGCATGGATAAACCCTGTGCACGCGGCGCCCAGTGTAGCTCGCCATCGCTGCTGTTGCATTGGGCAGCGCACCATCGCTGCCAGTGGAGGAAGCCCTCCTCCCTCATTTTTCGTGCCAAAAATCTTTTTCTCCTCTCTCTTCACCAGATTTTACCACTTGGCATGAATCTAACAGTTTTGAAATTCTGTAAATTTCCCTTCCCCTTCTCTTCCTCTCCACACTTCCATTTCTTCAATTTTTCAAAGGTTTAAAGAGAGAGATAGTAAATTAGTGAGAGAAGAAGAGAAAGAGAGGAAAATGGTGAAGAAGAAAACATCAAAATTTTAGTAAAGAATCTAGTATTACTTTTGACATCTTAACAAGTACTTTTGGATAAGTAAATTTAATCTAATTATTATTTTTCCTATTTTGTATGTCTCTATGTTCAAATGAGCCTAATTGTTCTGGTTTTCAAGCATGCTATGTGAATTATAAACACTTGATCAATTTGCATGTAATAAATGTAATATATAATCTATAATAGTAAAAGTAAAAAGAAAAGAACAAGATAAAAGTGGAATGAAGCCTATATGATCCGAAGTATATCTTTATTGACATGCATATTACATCAAGTGTCTTGTTAGACTTTTTATCTCAAAGGGGTATCTGTTCCCCTTGCCCTTTGGGGTATCTATTTCTCCCTCCCATATTTGGTCTGTAAAGACGTAAGAGGACCACTCCCAGTGGATGATGGCGTGCCCTCTGACGAGAGTGGTATCGCACTATCTGTAGGGGTCACTCATGGCTAAGTAATGTCGTGACTATAAATATTTGTTAGGGTCATTATGGTTGGTACGGCCGTGGTCATAGATCGTACCATGGTTGGCCAGCCAGAAGTATGTTGAGCAAATTGTTGTATCTGTATCTGATCTGGTCACTCTATTTGGGTAGTTAAAAATCTATATCTACTCTCATAGATGGAAGTTTATAAAAAATTTATGAAGCATGACACAAAAAATCTTTGCATTTCATTATTTATTTGATTTTCTGTACTAACGTACCATTTTTTTATTCAAATAAATGGTTTTCATTACAATGAGTTAGGTAAATGAGGAAGTTAAACGGTAAGATAAAATAATAAACTTTTGAAATCTTACAATATTAATTTAATACTATTTTTCTTACTGAGCATATGGAATTCACTCTTTCCATGCCCCCCTCCCCAGATGAGGAAAAAAATGTGGAACCACAGGCACACTACCCTTGGAAGTCTATGAGGATCTCCTGGATCCACAAGTATAAGTGCATGACTGTTCTCGCACTCTGATGAATTCAATAGTATAGTAAAAGAAGTGACCCTTATGTTTTGTATTTGGAACATTATATTTATTTGTAAGGAATTTGTTATGGTTTGATTCCGTTGCATAAATTTTATCATATACTCGTTATTCTGAATCTGTATCTGACATCCATTTGCTTTTATTAGCACTTGGGATGTCACATATATATAATATTTGCAACATAATTATTTAAAAATTTATATTTTAGTTTCACCGCCCAAAGACGTTTGTACCATTATCAAGGAGTGGCAAATGGATTCCCACACTACATGGACAAGCTTGATACACACAAGTCAAAAATAAATAACATGATCATAGTAGTACTTCGCTAGATGACCCCGATTAAAATAAAAACATGCATACCCATCCAAGTCTGTAGTGGGTGTAAATCTCTATCCATGGGAGGGGTTCACCATAAACCCATCGAACGTAAATCAAATGCACAACCCCCACTCTTTGATTCACATTGAACGAATCTTAGTTTATTTTTCTTGACTCTTCCTAATATATTATTCGCATAATCCCTATAATAATTCTCCTGTTAAAATTTTGCCAAGTTAATTTATCTTAAGACTAACTAACTTACATTTTGCCTTTAATTTGCTCCATTTATGTAATTGTAGCCTTAATTAGCCCTAACTCTATTTTCATCAAACAAGTTTCTCTATATTAAGATTTAGATAAACTATTTAATTTATTCAAATCCATTTATTTACTTTATCAAATTTTCTCGTATTGATAATCTTCCCTAGACCACCAACATTAAATTTATCTTAATTTTTAAGGAAAATTCTCTTTCAAAGCAAATTTAAAAATTTATTTTCTAAACCATAATAAGTCACAGTGTTTTACTAATCTCTCAAGCTTAACTTAATCTACTATCTAGTTAGCCGTCTACTTTACTCAATTAATTTATTTATTGCGTTTTAATCTCATTAGTGTACATTTAAAATTTACCTTTCACATCATTAATCCTGATAGCCACATGCAATAAAATATGCAAGCGCAAATTGAATTGCACATAACAACATATCAACATGTAATAGAATTGACAAATATAAATATGGGAATCTTTGATCCACTCAAACATGCTAGAAAATAACAGGTTGGGGCTCTGTCTTAGTGGTTTGCACCACGTAAAAAGTGCCTAAGCCCTATTCCTACCGACTCACGTGTACCTACACCACATCAAACTTCCAACATCGAGCTTCACCAAAAATCCATAAAAGAAATCCTAAACACGGTTCGAGTTAGAGAAACAAAAGTATTTACCCAACTTAGTGGGTGAATTTAGCTCATGCTAAATGCCCTTGAATCATGGTTTAACACATAGACTCAAGATTTCTAAGTAAAATAACCTATGGTTTTCCTAAACAAACCTACTATAAGCATTTTTTACTAAATAAGTAGAAAGATTAAATGGACTAAGCTAAATTAATGATTTACTTGGTTGGGGATTTTTAATCTTATCAATTTGGGAAGGGTCTCTGTTTTTGAAAGGCCACCCTCATTCACCCGCTTTGATAAGTGGCTTGCCTTAGCCTACATTCATGTATGAGGGAGAGAGTTACCCTAAAGGGATAAATAGAGAAGAAAGAAAATGAAGTTACTTGTGTTCTGCTTCACAAGGGCCCAAAAGGTCGGTGCTGCTCCCCTCTCTTAACACCTGATTCATCGTTCTTCCGCGATGGCATTACGATAGAAATTGCCTCAGACACACACTCTCTCTCTCTCTCTTCTCACCAGCAGCTCTCTCCCAAAATGGAGAGTCCAATCTAGGGTTTATTTTTATACCCTAGGAATGGGCCATACTATCAGTCCCTCTAATAGTCTGGGCTGTCGGATCTAAAGGGGTCATTTTTATCTTTATAGGTGCAAAATAAAGCCCTAGCTATTTGACCATGACCCTTTGCATTAAACCCTTTTTTGTCATTTCTCATATCCCTAAATCATGGCCACTGGATTCTACCTAACACAGATCTGGACCATTTTTACTTCATAAAATCTTGATTGCACGATCGAATTAGGTAAAAAGAAATCTCGACTGTTGATTCAAAATTTGAGTGGGAGTTAGTCCGTACTATCTAATATGTTTAGGCAAAAAAAGACCACAGTCATTAGATTCACTTGGGCAGGAGAGATCTTGGATCGTTCAATCGCACTTTCGGCCGAAAGTGTTTCTCACTGTGCAATTGGATGGGAATTCCCTATGGTCATCCCATCGCCCCTAATATGCGCAGTGTTACCTTCACCCTGTCCGTTTGTCTACTACATGGCACACACGAATTGGTCCCCCAAACACGTGAGCTCCCTGCATGTCCCATTATAATATAAATTGTATATAAGCCCTAAATGCAAAAATTCTATTCATTCAGGTGCTTGGCGAGTTTTTAAAATTGAAAAATAGTTCAAAATGCCAAATAGAGCACAAGGTGGATATTGAGCACGTATTTTCGCTCCAACATCCCCTACTAAGGAAAGATAAAATTATATCTGTTTGACATCTTTACAAGTCATTTATCCCATGACTAAAAGTTTTTACTTGCTGCTCGGTCCAATTATTTGTAAACATATGTTTCTCATAACATATTCAAATAAATAACTAAAACTTAATTAGAAAATCTTAAGTACAAATTAAAACACAATGTAATTTAAGATAACATAAAAAATGTACTCTACTCAATAACAAATATAAAATAAATACTATAAAAAATAAAAATTAAACATTTAAATAATTATAAAATTAAATAATTTTAATTATAATAAATTGTTCAATTTTAAATATAAGAATATAGATATGAAATATTTAAACTATTCATTCATTTGCTCAATTAATCCTATACATATGTCATTTAATTTGAGGAGGGTTAGGTAGGGATATGACAATATGACATTCAATTCATACTCACTCCACACTCATTTTGGGTTTATAACTTCCTATATGTATATTGGGTTTTAAATTGTTTACTATACTTATTGACTATATATTGATTTTATGGTCAAGAAGGAATTAAACTCCAATGAATTTTCATATTAATCTTAATACATTGAATTATTAAAGAAATTTTATGTTTAAGCTACAAAGTAGGCTATGTTCAATTTCTCATTTATTTTTTTCTAAAAAACATAGAACACATAATAGAGAAGAAAATAAAGAGGCAAATTAAAGTCTAAATACACACTCATGTACACGTATATATATATATATATAGATGTACGATATATGGGCATTTGTGAGTCGTGACTTACCTTATGGTGATATCACTAACCATGACCAGCCTTTCTTGAGTCTTCAACTCATTTTCTAATATCTCTGGATGCATTTTTGGGTAAAATTCCATGGCGGTGGAAATTTTCCACTTCTGCCAAAGATTGACATTTTATTTGTAATCTCTTGTGACTGTAATACTGCCATATCAATATTAAAATTAACTAAAAAATTAAGTTATAAATTATGCAAATATTTTTATAAAAATTCAGTGATTTAAAGTACAAATTGACTTACAGTGTGAAAATGTTCACTGGAACAATGTTGCCTAGATTCTACATTCCAATCTACCAACAACGGAGCAACTCTACATTTTCTAGCTACTGTAGGATGCAATTCTCGCACAAGTTGAGCAAAAAGATAAATAAAGACTACAGTACATCAAGTTTGGGGTGAATTTCCCAAAATCTAAACCTGATCTAATTTTAAAAAATTTAAAACCCAAACAAGCTAGAGTAAGTTTTAAAAATTAATTTTATTTTTGGCCTAATCGGGTTATTGATGAAATTAAGCTAGACTCAATACCAATCATACATAAATAAAGTAAAAATATATATATTTAATGAACATAAAATATTGTATATACACCAAATTAACATATATGTCACATTTCTTATTAAAATTAAAAATATATTATATATGATTATCTCGGTTTTAGATGGGCTTTTAATATCAAACTAGAAGATGACTCGTCATGCTTTAAGAAAAAAAATAGAGAGATATTCAGATCCTACATGTCTTGGGTTTTTTTGGGGAAATAATCGGGGCATCAATCCACGTATGCCATGTGGTGGACATATGGACAGGGTAAAGGTAATGCTATGCGTATTAGTGGCAATCAGACGGCCAGAGGGATTACTCATCCGATCGCACAGTGAGAAACACTTCCAGCCGAAGAGTGCGATTAGATGATCCAAGATCGCTCCTGCCCAAGTGAATCAAATGATTGTGGTATTTTTCTGCCCAAACATATCACACAGTCCGGATGAACTCCCACTCAAATTTTGAATCAACAGTCTAGATTTCCTTCTAACTAACCCGATCATGCGATCTAGATTTTATGAAGTACAAACGGTCCATATTTGTGTTAGGTAGAATCCAATAGGCATGATTTAGAGAGATGTGAAATGATGAAAAAGGGTTTAATGAAACCCTTGATTGGACGACTGAGGTTCAAAAGGTCATGGTTGAATGGCTAGGTGTTGATTTCGCACCTCAAAAGATGAAAAAGCCTCCCTTTTGATTTGACAACCTGAATCTTTAGAGAGATTGATCATATGACCCATTCCTAGGGTATAAAAATAAACTCTAGATTAGTCTCCCCATTTTGGGAGAGAGCTACTGCTGAAGAG
Organism: Carica papaya; assembly: GCF_054855325.1. NCBI lineage: Eukaryota > Viridiplantae > Streptophyta > Magnoliopsida > Brassicales > Caricaceae > Carica > Carica papaya. The sequence continues at coordinate 10,623,697 of NC_142313.1, read as the reverse complement.
ATAGAGAGAGAGAGTGAGTGAGAGAAGAGATCGAGCAAAAGAGGGAGAGACTATTTGAGGCAATTTCTGGTGAAATGCAACCACGAAAGAGCGATGAATGGGGTTTTAAGAGATGGAAGCAACGCTGACCTTTCTAGCCTATGTAAAGTAGAACACAAGTAACTTCCTTTTCTTTGTTCTCTATTTATCCCTTTAGGGTAACTCTCTCCCTTGTAGATGAATGTAAGCCGAGACAAGCCACTTATCAAAGTGGGAAAATGGGGGTGGCCTTTTGAAAACAAAGACCATTCCCAAACTGATAAGCTCAGAAACCCACAACCATGTAAATCATTTATTTAGCTTAGTCCATTTAATCTTTCTACTTATTTAGTTTTAAAAAATGCTTAGAGAACGTTAGTTTAGGAAAACCATAAGTTGAAATTCTTAGGAATCCTGAGCCTCGGTGTTAAACCATTATTCAAGGGAATTTAGCATGAGTCAAATTCACGAAAAGTTGTGCAAGTACTTGATGCGAGAGGGTATGGGGAGGATCGAATCTACTCCTAAAAACCCACTCAACATATGCAGTATCGAAACAATAACCACCTAGAATAAAACTCCTCCCTCTAACTGAATCCATTATCCTAAAAAGAAAGAAAAAAGAAAGACTAGGAAAATAAAATAAGAAAAGTAAAAATGCCACGGACTTACTGATAAGTTGATCCCCGCTCCTTAGCTCAAAATGACTTATGAAGACTTCTGCTTCCCAAATAACTTGAAGAAGCTAATTTTAGCAAAAATGCTAAAAGAAGAACAGTTGAAGCTCTCAAGAATTCTCTCAAATTTATTCTCAAAGGTGTGTTTTACATCCTAGGTGTAAAGATCTATTTATAGCCTTTTCCGGGCAATCTAAATTAGTGTAAAAATCTTGAGATAATTAATAAAATAATACCCAAGATAAAATTATATCTTAATCTAGGATAAATACAAAATAAAATAATTTATTCTATCCCAAATAAATTAATTAAATAATCCTAAAGGATAGAGTTGTAATTAAAATAATATTTAAAATAACCCCATATTTATCCTATGTGAAATCCATATAAATCACATGTGGAAATCACATTAAAATAATAGCTTAGGATAATCCTAAGATTAAAATATTATATAACTAATTCTTAATTTAAAAAATAATAAAATATTAAAGAGAGAATTGCCATGTGAATTTTGAAAAATTTGGACTTGAAAAAACACATGGCCATTTAAAAAAACCCAAAAAAAAAACTCACCACCGTAAATCCCATCCGTATAGGCTAGAGAAGCTCTCACGTGGGTGTGACTTGGGCTGAGCCCATGTGCGCGTGACCTTTGGGCCTCACGGGTCCGCGGCTTGTGCGGCTTCCTCCTCGGCTAGGCTGACTGCTGGATCAGGCATTCAACTCGATTCCTTCTCTCTCAAGTGCAGGTCTGCTAGATCGGGCCTCAAGGTGAGGGTCGATCTTCGAGTCTTCCCAATGGGCCTCGATCAACCCACCTGTAGGGGCTTGCGGCATGGGCCGCTTGTGCGTCTCAAGTGCGTGGCTTGCTAGGATGTGGGTTGGGCTTACCGGGCTGAGTGGTAGGCTGGGTGACTTAGGTTGTCCGCCCGCGGGAATCTCCCTCTCATGCGTCATCTCAGACACGCCACTGTCGTGTTCTAGAATCAATCCAAAAGCCCATAACTCATCATCGTTGATGCTTCCTTGGGCTGGTTGTCTCAACGACCCATAAGGCTTCCCAATCTTGATGGCATCGATGATCCATCTTACTCAGTCTAAGAGGAAGTTATAAACTCAAAACAAGTGTGGAGTCTAGATTAGATGACATAATGTCATATCCATACCTAACCCACCTTGAATTAAATGACACATGTATAGGATTAATTGAGCCAGTGAATGAATAGTTTAAATACTTCATATCTATATTTTTATATTTAAAAAATTGAACAATTTATTATAATGAAAATTATTTAATTATTTAATTATTTAAATGTTTAATTTTTATTTTTTATAATATTTATTATAGATTTATTATTAAGTAGAGTACATTTTTTTATGTTGTCTTAAATTATGTTGTGTTTTAATTTGTACATAAGATTTTCTTATTAAGTTTTAGTTATTTATTTGAATATGTTATAAGAAACATATGTTTACCAATAATTGGAGTGAGTAGTAAGTAAATTATTTTAGTCCTGGGATAAATGACTAGTAAAGATGTGAGACGGATATAAGTTTACCTTTCCTTTGTAGGGGATACTGGAGCAAAAATAAGTGCTCTATATCCACTCTGTGCTCTATATGGCATTTCAAACTATTTTTTAATTTTAAAAACTTAACTAGGACCTAAATGAATAGAATTTCTGTGTTTATGGCTTATATGCAATTTAGAATAAAATGGGACATGCTGGAAGGTGACGTGTCTAGGGCACCAATTCTCATGTGCCATGAGGCAGACACATAGATAGGGTAAAAGTAACACTACACATATCAGGGGCAATCGAACAGCCAGAGGGAATTCTCGTCCGATCGCACAGTCATAAACATTTTTTTCCAAAGAGTGCGATTGGACGATTCAAGATTGCTCCTGCCCAAGTGAATCGAATGACTTTAGTCTTTTTCCGCAGTCTCGATTAACTTCCACTTAAATATTTAATCAACAGTTGAGATTCCCTTCTACATCGTGCGATCTAGATTTTATGAAGTACAAATAGTCGATATCTATTAAGTAGAATCCAACAACCATTATTCAAGGAGATGTGAAATGATGAAAAAATGTTAAATGAACCCCTAGGTTGGACGACCGAGGATCAAAAGGTCATGGTCAAATGGCTAGAGGTTGATTTCGCATAAAAAAAGATGAAAATGTCCCCCTTTTGATTCGACAGCCCAGACCTTTAGAGAGATTGATTGTATGGCCCATTCTTAGGGTATAAAAATAAACCCTAGATTGGTCTCCCGACTTTGGGAGAGAATTGATGCTAAAGAGAGAGAGAGAGAGAGAGAGAGAAAATGCATTGAGAAGAGATCGAGTGAAGGATGGAAAGAGTGTTTGAGGAAGTTTCTGGCATAATGCCATCACATAAGAGTGATAAATTGGGTGTTAAGAGAGAGAAACAGCACCGACCTTTCGGGCCCTTGTGAAGCAGAACACAAATAACTTCCTTTTCTTTCTTCTCTATTTATTCCACTTGGGTAACTCTCTCCCTTGTAAATGAATGTTGGCCGAGACGAGCCACTTATCAAAGCGTGTGAATAGGGGTGAATGGTGGCCTTTTGGAAACAGAGACCATTCCCAAACCAATAAGCTCAAAAACCCACAACCATGTAAATCGTTTATTTAGCTTAGTGCATTTAATCTTTCTACTTATTTAGTTTAGAAAAATGCTTGTAGTAGGTTAATTTAGGAAAACTATAGGTTGAAATGCTTAGGAATCCTGTGTCTGGGTGTTAAACCATGATTCAAGGGCATTTACCATGAGTCAAATTCAAAAAAAGTTATGTAAGTACATCTATTTCTCTAACCCGAAGCGACTTTAGGATTTGTTTTATAGATTTTTGGTTAACCTCGATGTTGGAAGTTTGAAGTGGTGCAGAAACACCTGAGTCACTAGGAATAGGGCTTGGGCACAGTCTACATGGTGCAAACCACCGAGACAAAGTCGCGGCCAATTGTTTTCTAGCATGTTTGGATGGATGAACAATTCCTTTATTTCCATTTGTTAATTCCATTACATGTCGATATTCTATTATGTGCAATTTAATTTGTGCTTGCATATTTTATTGCATGTGGCTACCAGGATTAATGATGTGAAAGGTAAACTTTAAATATACACTAACGAAATTAAACCACAGTAAAGCGGATGGCTAATGACATAGTAGATTAGGTTAAGCTTGAGAGATTAGTAAAACATTGTGACTTATTATGGTTTAGTAAAAAAAATTTGAATTATGCTTTGAAAGAGAATTTGCCTTAAAAATTACCATAAATTTTATGTTGGCAGTCTAGGGAAGAATGTCAATACAAGAAAATTTTAAAAAGTAAGCAAATGGATTTGAATAAATTAAATAGTTTGTCTAAATCTTAAAATAGAGAATATTGCTTGATAAAAATAGAGTTAGGGCTAATTAAGGCTACAATTACATAGGACCAAATTAAAAGCAAAATGTAAGTTAGTTATTCTTAAGATAAATTAACTTCGTAAAATTTTAATAGGAGAATTATTGTAGGGATTATACAAATAATATATTAGAAAGAGTCAAGAAAAATAAATGAATAGTCATTCAACATGAATCGAGGAGTGGGGGTTGTATAACACCCCGCCTATCACTATACTAAAATGCTTTGAAAACTCTATTTATTTGGGCCTTTGGCCTCTTTAAACTTAAATTGATTTCCACTATTTAACATTTTTTTGAGATTCATGATTTTTATCTTTTTTATTTTTATTTATTTATTTATTTTTATTTTATTTTATTTTAAAGGAAAAATTTAGAAAAAAATTGAAAAACGGGAGAAAACCTACCTGCGGGAAAAATCTCGCAAGAAAGTAATTTGCCCGCGCGGGTGCTAGGTGTTGTGCACGCGCGCATGCCCGCATAATGGCCGCGGGGCGTGCACACATTGCACACGTCCCATTTGCACACACGCACGGGGTCAGGACCTACGCGCCTGTAGGCTAACATGGACAGGCCCTGTGCGCTTGTAAGCTAGCCTGCAGCACGCCAGCTGGGCATTGCCACCTCAGGTAGTGCATCGCTGCTTCCTTGGGTGGTGCAGCACCACCGCCGATGGAGAAAATTTTCCTCCCTTGTTTTCCATGCCAAGAATCGTTTCTCCTCTCCCTTCACCAAATTTTGCCGTTTGGTGCAAATCCAATGGTTTTAAAATTCTATAAATCGCCCTTCCTCTTCCCAAAATCTCCACACTTATATTTCTTCCATTTCTCAAATGTTTAGAGGGAGAGAGATAGTAAATTAATGAGAGAAGAAGAGAAAGAAAGGAAAACGGTGAAGAAGAAAATATCAAGGTTTTTGGTAAAGAATCTAGTATTACTTTCGACATCTTAAGGAGTATTTTTTAGATAAGCAAAATTTAATATGATTTTTATTTTGTCTGTTTTACATGCCTCTGTGTTCAAATGAGTTGAATTGTTCTTATTTTCAAGCATGCTATGTGAATTAATGACACTTGATGAATTTTCATGTAATATATGTAATATGTCGTCCGTAATAACAAAAGTAAAAAGAAAAGAAATAGAAAAATGTGGAATGAAGCCTGTATGGTCCAAAATGTATCTGTATTGACATGCATGTTACATTAAGTGTCTTGTTAGGCTTTTTATCTCTGAGGGATATATGTTCCCATTGCCTTTTGGGGTATCTATTCCCCTTGCCCATCAGGGTATTTGTTTTCCCCTCCCCTATCTGGTCTGGAAAGATGTAAGAGGACCACTCCTAGCGGATGACGGGATGCCCTCTGATAAGAGTAGTATCGCACTATCTGTAGGGATCACTTGTAGCTAAGTAAAGTTATGACTATAGATATCTATTAAGACCACTCTTGTTGGTACTGTCGTGGTCATAGATCGTACCATGGTTTGGCCAACCAGAAGTTAGCCTAAGCAAATTGTTGTATCTATATCTGAGCTGGTCATTCCACTTGGGCAGTTGGAAATCTGTATCTGCTATTAGATATGGAAGTTTACAGCAAACTCGCAAAGCATGACATGAAATATCTATGCATTTCATGATTTATTTGATTTTCTCTATTCTTTGGCATGATATATGTATATTTGATTTTCTATGCTAACGTACTATTTTGATATTCAAATAAATCGTTTCCTTTTCTAATGATGAGTTAGGTAAACAAGGAAGTTGAACGATGAGATAAAATAATAAACTTTTGAAATCTTACGATGTTAATTTAACATTGTTTTCCTTACTGAGCATATGGAACTCATTCTTCCCATCCCTCCCGCAGATGAGGAAGAAAATGAGGAATTGCAGGCAAACCTACCCTTGGAAGTCTATGAGGATCCCGTGGATCAATAAGTCTAAGTGCATGATTGTTCCTGCACTCTGATGAATTCCAGTAGCATAGTGAAAGAAGTTGCCACTTCTGGCCTTCGTGATGTATGTATTTGGAACATTATATATATATACTTGTAAGGGATTTATTAAGGTTTTATTATGCTGTATAAATATTATCATTCACTCGTTATTCTGAATCTATATCTGACATCCATTTGCCTTAATTTGCACCTGTAATATCACAGGTGGTATCAAAGTAGAATATCATAGAACAAATTCCTTGCATTGAGGCTTAAGATAGATAAACCTTTTAGAGTGAGTACCTAGGGAAGATAATTGTCCTCATTTTAAAGATTAAGCTTCCAACTTGTGTCTTCCTTTCTTTTGCAGGAATGACATGAGGAAGACTATCTGTAGAGCGTATGGAACGACCTGAAGCCCCAGATCATCAGACTAAGGCTGAATTTACATAACTTTTTTGAGCCATCCAAGGATTAACTACAGCCGTAGGATAGAACTAGGCCAACCCTTGTCTATCCCCTGCACCTGAATTTTGAAACATAGATCGGTCTATCTCCCACAATATAGTAGATTTAGGAAACTTAACCTCCCACACTTTAAAGGTGGCCCTGATCCTTTAGTAGCTAAAGCCTGAATCCTACAAATAAAAAAGCTCTTCTCTATACTAGACCTGACCAAAGAACAAAAAGTTCCTCCTACAACTTTCATGTTAAATGGTGAAGGTGAACACTAGTGGCGACTTAAGAAAGAAGTCTTGCTTACCCCTACTACCTAGGAAGTTTGCATGGATGTTTTCTTTGATAACTTCTTTCCTATTTATGTTTGAGAAAAGAAAGAGGAGGAATTTTAGGACCTCCGTTAAGGAAGCTTGTCTGTAGCCCAATATGCAGCTCGATTTGTTCAACTATCTAGGTTTACCCCTTTGATGGTCACCTCGAAAGCCAAAAGGCTAAAAAGTTTCTCAAAGGCCTTCGTACCAGCATTTATGACTGGGTCGCGATGCTGAGACCCAGCTCATATGCAGAGGTGCTTGAACATGTCTAGTTAGCCAAAGATCTTATCTCGGCTAAGCACCAATGCTTTGCATGAGTTCGAGCCCAACAACAGCCCCAACAACTTAGAAGATTACTTGACCCAATAAGTAACCCCCCATAGAAACGAACTAGAATTGCCCTTCCTCCTGCCTTGCCCCCATCTACAGATCCACTTGCCCGAGCTAACCAACCTTATCAACCTTGTGGTCGCTCACATGGTGACCTGCCTTGTCGGCGTATTAATAATGCCAGCTATCAGTGCGAAAGCACCTAACACATTATAAAATACTGCCCTTAGCGAAGAAAGGATGTATCCCGACCCATAGCACAAGGTCGAGTGTACCACTTAGATGAATATGAAGTCCTTCCTGCTCCTATTCTCATTCAGGGTATGTTTTTTGTTTATAATTCTCCTGCCAAGGCTTTGATCAATACTAGTGCAAGTCATTCTTTTATTTCTGTGCATTTGTTTGTAACCTAGAATTTAGACCAGAAGCCTTAGGAAAAATGCTAGTAGTGGAAACTCCCTCTAAAGGACTGCTAGAGGCTTATTGTGTATATAAGGACTGTAGGATAAAAACTTCAGGGATAGAAGTATGTAGAGACCTGATATTATTAGATTTTGTAGGATTTAATGTAATATTAGGAATGGATTGATTGAAAAAGTATAGAGTTATAATAGACTATGATAATAAAATTATAACCTTACGAACACCAAAAAAGAAATAAAAGTTGTTGTTATCATTTTTTTCTATCAATCGAATGAACAGGAATATGGATGTTGATCCTGCTATGTGTTATATACCCATTATTTATACTTTTTCTGATGTCTTTCCCATCGAACTCCTTAGTCTACCTCCCCCACGTGAGGTAGAGTTCCTGATGGAATTATTGCCAGGAACCCAGCCGATCTCGAAGCTTGCATATCGTATGAGTCGCATGAGTTAACAGAACTGGAACATCAGCTTTTTGATCTTATCACCTAGAAATTCATTCGCTCTAGCCATTATTCTTGGGGTGCTATGGTGTTGTTCGTAAAGAAAAAGGATTGTACTCTCCGACTCTGCGTGGACTATAGAGAACTCAACCAAGTGACCATTAAAAGTAAGTACCCTTTATCCCCAGATCAACAATCTCTTCGATCAACTACAAGGAGCCACAATATTCTCTAAGATCGATCTCAGAATCTGGTATCACCAATTGAGAGTTAAAGAAGAAGATATTCCAAAAACTTACTTTCGGTGTAGATATCGATTCTACGAGTTCAGGGTGATGTCGTTTGGATTGACCAATGACCCAGCACCTTTTATGGACCTAATGAATTGAGTTTTTCGGTGCACTGGATCAGTACGTCATCATCTTTATTGATGACATTCTGGTGTATTCCAAAACCCATGGGAACACATGGTGCATTTGGCTGAGATGTTGGAGACTCTCCGCCAAAACCAACTGTATGCAAAACTAAGCAAGTACTCCTTTTTGTTGGATCGAGTTTCTTTTCTTGATCATGTAATCTCAAGTGAAGGAGTTTTTATAGACCCGTCTAAGGTGGAATCAGTGTACCAGCTGAAGGCTACCCACCAATGTGGCCGAGGTATGTAGTTTCCTTGGTTTGGCAGGCTACTACCGACGATTCATTGACGGATTCACCAAGATTCCTACCCTGATGACTTGACTCACTAAAAAGGGTGTACCCTTCATTTGGAATTATGCATGCAGTGAAAGCTTCATAGAATTAAAGCCCCATCTCACCTCTGCCCCTGTGTTGATCCTCTTATAGAATAAGGAGAGATTCCAAGTTTACTCTGATGCATCTCATATTGGTTTGGGGTGTATCTTGATGCAGCATGACAGAGTAATCACCTTTGGATCCCCACAGCTCAAAATTCATCAGCAGAACTACCCTACCCATGACCTGGAACTGAAAGCCATTATCTTTACCCTAAAGATATGGCGGCATTACCTGTATGATCAGACTTTTGAAATCTACACTGACCATAAGAGTCTCAAATATATTTTTTCGCAACGGGTGTTAAACATGACGCAAAGACACTGGATGGATCTTCTGAATGATTATGATTGTCAGATCATTTATCACCTCAGGAGAGGGAATATAGTCGATGAGAGCCTACTGTACTTCCCAAACCATGGCCTCCAGTTGGAAGATGATGGACACTGTGCAATCACTCCGTTTTAACTATTATGGCAAAGGCACCTACCTCACCCAGATCCGAGCCTTGCCGGATCTTTTTATGAAGATCTGGGAAGCATAAGCCACGGACCCAGAACTCATCAAGAACCTGGGTAAGTTCACTTCGGATAAATCTCCTAATTTCAGGATCTCTAATAACGGATTATTCAAATTTCATAACTGAATTTGGGTCCCCGATGCAGTACACACATGTGTACTCAAGACCACCCATGCTTCTAAGTTGTTCATTTATCCCGAAAGTACCAAGATGTACCAGGACTTGAAACGATAATATTGGTGCCCAGGAATGAAGATGGATATAGTTGATTACGTCTCCCGATGCCTTACTTGTCAATGGATAAAGGCAGAACACCAGAGACCCGGTGGCTTGCTATAGGGTCTTCCGATTCTTGAATGGAAATGGGAGCAAGTGACTATGGATTTTGTCACTGGTTTACCTAGGACCTGTTTTAGTCAAAATACCATTTGGGTCATTATAGATAGGCTAACTAAGACTGCCCATTTCCTTCCTATTTGAACCACAGACTCCACCAGTAAGTTAGTTTGCCTAGATGTGGATGAGATTGTTCGATTTCATAGAGTTCCCTCATCCATTGTATCCAACTGCGACCCCCAGCTCACCTCCCACTTTTGGGATAGCTTCCAAGAAGCTTTGGGGTTTGGGTTGTACTTCAGCACCACTTATTATCCCTAGACAAATGGTCAGTTTGAGCATATGATCTAGATATTAGATGACATGTTACGTGTTTGCGTTCTTGACTTTAGTGATAACTGGTATGAGTATCTTCCTTTTTGTGAATTCACTTATAATAATAGTTACCATTCCAACATCAATATGGCCCCGTATGAAGCTTTGTATGGAAGGCCTTGTCGTTCCCCCTACTTGTTGGAGTGAAATCAAGAACTAGTGTCACTTAGGATTGGACTTCATTTAGGAGGCCATAGAGAATGTCGCAATCATCTGCAAGAATTTGAAAACTAACCAAAACTGCCAAAAAAGCTACGCCGATAATCGTAGGCGACCCTTGGAGTTTGCCATAGGAGAATTTTAGATGAAATCGGATTCTAGAATTTTTATTTTTCTTCGAAACATCTACAAGAATTGGGTTTTCCTTAAAGTCTACCCCTACAAAGGCAAGATGCAGTTTAAAAAGAGAGGGAAATTGAGCCCTCGTTATGTGGGACCTTTTTGGATCGTCAAGCGCATTAGACCCGTGGCTTACTGTCTCACATTTTCCCAAGAGTTCGTGGGTTTACATGATGTCTTTCATGTCTCAATGCTCAAGAAGTACCACCCTGATCCTTTTTATGTTATCCCTTGTGATGAAGTACATATACAGGCCAATATGACCTATGAGAGGTTCTTGTGGAAATTCTCTGGTGGATTGATAAGGTCTTACGTAATAAGACGATTCTCATGGTGAAGGTACGTTGGCAGCATCACACTCTGAAAAAAGTGACGTGGGAATTAGAGGACGAAATGAGAAAAAAGTATCCAGACTTACTTGAGAAAAATTTGAGGATCAATTTTTTGAAGTGGGAGGGATGTAACACCCCGCCTATCACTGTATTAAAATGCTTTGGAAATTCTATTTATTTGGGCCTTTGGCCACTTTAAACTTAAATTGATTTATGCTGTTTAATATTTTTTTTAGATTCGTGATTTTAATCTATTTTTATTTTAAAGGAAAATTTTTTTAAAAAATAGAAAATGGCGAAACGGGAGAAAACTTGCCTGCAGGAAAAATCCTACGACAAAGCAGTTTGCCCGCACGGGTGCTAGGCGCTGTGCACACGCACATGCACGCACAGTGGTCACGGGACGTGCGCACATGTCCCATCCGCATGCATGCACGCACGCACACATAGCGCAGGGTCAGGACCTTCGTGCGGGTCTCCGTCCACGCATCACTACGTGCAAAAGCTGGTGCCGCACACTATAGGTGTCAGATACTGAAATAGAATTACGAGTACATGATAAAAATTATATGCAGCGAAAAAAATTAATATAAATCTCTTGCAAATATATGAGTTCCAATTACATACATGTAACTGAGGCCAGAAGTGGCAGCAAAATACAAAGTCAAAATATAAAAGAGTGTCACTTCTTTCACTAAGCTAATGGACTCATCAGAGTGCGAGAACGATCATGCACTCAAGTTTTACGAATCCACAGAATCCTCATAAACTTCAATGGGTAGATCAGTTGGCAGTTCCTCATTTTCTTCCTTATCTGGAGAGGTATGGAAAGAGTGAGTTCCATATGCACAGTGAGAAAAATAATATTTAAATAACATCATAAAGTTTGAAAGGTGAATTATTCTAACATACATACTTACCATTTGGTTACTTCATAGATCTATCTTACCTTATGAAAATAATTTATTAATTGGAGTTATCATCACGTTAATATAATCAAATAAACACACATCATGCCAGATAATAGAGAAAATCAAATAAATCAAGAAATGCTCAGATTTTCGTGTTATTCTTCGCGAAATCATTACGACCTCCATCTTTGAAGGCAGATACAGATTTCTGACTATACATGTAGAATGAGCAGATTAAATACAAATAATGACAATTTTTTTCAGGCACATTTCTGGCTTGCCAACCATGGTACGATCTATGACGACGGTCGCACCAACTATAGTGGTCATATCAGATATTCTATAATCACTACAGTACTTAGCCAAAAGTGACCCCTCATAGATATTTGCGTCACCCCTCTTGTAAGAGGATACACTGTCATCCACAGGGAGTGATCCTCTTATCTCTTTCTAAACAAGATGGGGGAGGGAAAAACAGATACCCCGGATGGGGTTAGGGGAACAGATACCCCGGATAGGGTTAGGGGAACAGATATCCCTCAGAGATAAAAAGCCTAACGAGACACTTAATGCATTATGCATGTCAATACAGATACATACTCAGACCATTCATGCTTCATTCCACATTTTTATTTTTATTTATTTTCCAGGTAACCTTACCGGTTTCACATTATTTTAATTACATGCAAATCATCAAGTGTCTATAAATCACATAGCATGCTTGAAATCAAGAACAATTCTACTTATTAAATCTATAAACTCAAAAGCATGCAAAATAGGCAAAATCACACATTATCAATTTAATCTTGTTTTTATCTAAAAATACCTCTTAAGACGTTTAAAGAAATACTAGATTCCTTGCCGAAACCTTGATAATTTCTTCTACACCTTTCTGCCTTTCTTCGTTTCCTTCTCTAGATCACCTTCTCTCTCTCTCTCTCTCTCTCTCTCTGTTTTTTCTCTCTCTCTCTCTTTCTCTCTAATTCTTGAAAGGTGGAAGAATGGAAATGTGGGGAAAATGGGAAGGAAGGGCCCCTATTTATAGAAATTAGGAGCCATTGGATTTGTGCCAAGTGGCAAAATTCGATGAAGAGAGAGAGAAAAAGATGTTTGACAAAAAACCTACAAATTAGGTGATTGACAACAAATACCACAAGTTAGATGATTGACAACCAATTCCACAAATTAGATTATTGATTAGAATTAGAGTATTTGATTGACCAATAATTATGATTGTACGTGTATATATATCCCACCATTATCAGTGGAAATCAAGTCATTGTTTTCAATTCCATAAAATCGTAAGTTATTAAATTGTAATTTATGCTTAAATTAAAAAATACATGAAACTAGTAATTATTTATCATGAAACACATGGAGCAAGCTTTTCATAAACACACACACAAAATTTCTATATATATTATTATGTATAGAGTAATCTATACCTAATTTCTATCCAAATCATTCTTTTTCATGTAACTTATGTTTAATAAAATTGGCATCTAATACGACTAAATTATAATATGTCAACCTCAGGTCAAATACGTCTAAAAAACATTTGTTTATGAACTCTCGAGGACATAAAATATACAATGCAACCAGTACAAATAAAGTTAAATAAAGTCTTTAGAGAGGTAATTTAAAATCTTTCTCGAGCATAGACAACAACTTGTTGAACCCTTTGTCTTGACTTACCTTATGACACTATCACTGACCATGACCAACCTTTCTCGAGTCTTTAACTCATTTTCTTGTATCTTTGGTTGCATTTTTGGGTAAAATTCCATGGTGGTGGAAATTTTCCACCTCAGTCAAAGATCGACATTTTATTTTTAGTTTCTTGTGAATGTAATATTGCCTTATCAATATGAAAATTAACCAAAGAATTAAGTTATAAATTATGCAAATATTTTGATAAAAATTCAGGGATTTAAGGTACAAATTGACTTACAGTGTCAAAATGTCTGCTGGAATGACATTGCCAAGATTCAACATTCCAATCTACCAACAACAGAGCAACTCTGTGTCTTCTAACTACTATAGGATGTGATTCTCGCACAGGTTGAGCAACCACTTCGTTACCAACCTCTTGCACTATAGGATGCCATTCTTCTTACACAGGTTAAGGAGCCACTTCGTCACCAACCTCCTATACCCACAAGTTTAAAAACAACCTAATTAATTATACAACTTTTAATAATTGCTAAAAGGATTTAATAGGTGAAATATAAATTAGGAATTAATTTTCTTTCTTCAAATTAATGACTCATTAAATGAATTCACCTCATAAAATACTAAAACTTAATTTGTTATAAATTCGTGTAATAAATTTTTTGAAAAATTCTACTTTATTGTTAAAAATACAAGTAAAATTAGTTTACATATATATCAAACATGCAAAATCATGACAAAATTTTAAATACTGAGAGAGAAATTGAATATTAATACAATAGAAGTGAACTAATATAATTCTAAAAGTAGATAAAATATAATTAAAGCATAATTTTTTAAAGGAGAAAGGAGAAAAAGGTCTGCTTTAAGGAGAGAAATGAAATGGTTATAAAAGAAATTGCAATAGTTTTGAATTATAGTTGGCTCAAACTATGGATTTCAAAATTGTAATTTGTCCATAATTTTATTCAAGATAAAAAGATAAATAAGGACTGCAATAGATCAAGTTTGGGGCAAGTTTCCTAAAATCCGAACTTGATCTAATTTTAAAAAATTGAAAAACCAAACAAGTCAGAGGAAGTTTTAAAAATTAATTTTATTTTTGGCCTAATCAGGTTAGTGATGAAATTAAATAAACTCAATATCAATCATATATAAATAAAGTAAAAAAATATATATTTAATTAACATAAAATATTGTATATACACCAAATTAACGTATATACCACATTTCTTATTAAAATTTAAAATATATTATATATGAAAATCTAGAGTTTAAATGGGCTTTTAGTAGCAAACAAGAAGATGACTCGTCCTGCTTTAAGAAAAAAATAGATCGATATTCAGATCCTACATGCCTTGGATCTTTTGGGGGAAATAACTAGGGCGAGTTTTAGGGAATCGACTCTAGTCAGTTTGATCAATTCAAACTGCGCAATTCTTAACCATAAAGGAATTACAACATATGCAACTTAACAAGACATTAATAGAGTAAGAAAATTATAGGAAAATCAAAGAGAATTTATCAAAAAAGGGAATTTGAAGTTCAATTAAACCCTAAGGCATGATCTTTTTATATCAATCGCATCAATCAACTCATGTATTAAAAAGAGAAATTAATGAGTTAATCATAAGGAGAATGTATAAAATAAAAAAAACTATGAAAGCATAAGGGAATTTCATCAGAGAAACTTATACCTCGTCAACTTCTGTAACAACGTCGCTAGTATTGATTTCACTTTCAATTTTACAAAGCATATTGCAAAATTCTTGTTGAGATGGAGAGGGAGACATCTTCGATTGAGAGTAAAAGAATTAGGGATGACCTATCACTGGTAGTCTTCACTTTGTTTATCAAAGGGTTGGTGGGCAAGAAGATGAGGGCCCCTTTATATAGATATAAAAGAAAAAATATCATTAACCTACTTAATAACCTAATTTAAAGCATTACTACATTCACATATAAATAAGTATTTATCCTTTTTTTGGTAAAAAAATCTCCTCAGATTCTATAATTCAAATTGATACTTGCATTTCCTATGTCTATATAAACAACTAGTTAATGCAACACATATATCTTAAAAAAGTGAGAATATATTATATTTTTAAAACATTTAATGGTGAAAAAAATTATTACAAATTTTTTACTTGTAATGAAGGGTCATTAAGATATATAGATGATACTAATATTACGAACTTACTAGATGTATGACCATTATTAACAATCAAATGTATATAAGTATATGCTTATGAACTTTGAATAATTTAGAGGAATTTAAAAATTTTTAACTAAAAAATAAAAATTAAGGTCGTCGAGTGAAAACCAATAATTAGTGTGTTACCAGACGGATATAGATAGGAAGTTATCAACCCAAAATGAGTGTGGAGTGAGTCTGAATTAAATGACATAATTTCATATCCGTACCTAACTCACCTCGAATTAAATGACATATGTATAGGACTAATTGAGCAAGTGGATGAATAGTTAAATTATTTCATATCTATATTTTTATATTTAAAATTGAACAATTTATTAGACTAAAAATTATTTAATTTTCTGATTATTTAAATGTTTAATTTTTATTTTTTATAATATTTATTATAGAGTAGAGTATTTTTTTATGTTGTCTTAAATTATATTTTGTTTTAATTTGTACTTAAGATTTTCTTATTAAGTTTTAGTTATTTATTTGAATATGTTTTACTAAACATATGTTTATCAATAATTGGAGTGAGTGGGAAGTAAAAAGGTTTAGTCATTGGATAAATGACTGGTAAAGATGTGAGATAGATATAAGTTTACCTTTTCTTAATAGGGGATGTTGGAGCAAAAAGATATGCTCTGTATCCACCCTATGCTCTATATGGAGATTCAAACTGTTTTTCAACTTTAAAAACTTAACTGGGACCTACATGAATAGAATTTCTACATTTAGGGCATATATTCAATTTAAAATAAAACGGGACATGTCGGGAGCTTATGTGTTTAGGGCACCAATTCTCATGTGCCATGTGGCAGACACACGGATAGGGTAAAAATAACACTAAACATATTTGGGGCGATCGGACGGCCAAAGGGAATTCTCGTCCGATCGCACAGTTGGGAACACTTCTAGCTGAAGAGTGTGATTGGAAAATCCAAGATTGTTCCTGCCTAAGTGAATCAAACGACTTTTGTCTTTTTCTATAGTTCAAATTAACTCCCACTCGAAGTTTGAATCAAAAGTTGAGATTTCCTTCTACATTGTGTGATCTAGATTTTATGAAGTATAAACAATCCATATATGTGTTAGGTAGAATCCAACAACCATGATTCAAGGAGATGTGAAATGACAAAAAAGGGTTTAATGAAACCCTAGATTGGACGACTGAGTTTCAAAAGTTCATGTTCGAAAGGCTAGGGGTTGATTTCACACCTAAAAAGATGAAAATGTCCCCCTTTTGATCCAACAGCCTGGACCTTTAGAGAGATTGATTGTATGGCCCATTCCTAGGGTATGAAAATGAACCCTAGATCGATCTCCCCATTTTGGGAGAGAATTGTAGTTGAAGAGAGAGAGAAAAAGAATGAGTGAGAGAAGAGATCGAGCAAAAGAGGGAGAGAGTGTTTAAGGCAATTTCTGGCATAATGTCATCACGAAAGAACGACGAATTAGGTGTTAAGAGAAGGAAGCAGCACCGACCTTTTGGGCTCTTGTGAAGAAAAACACAAGTAACTTCTTTTCTTTCTTCTCTATTTATTCCTTTAGGGTAACTCTCCCCCTTATGCACGAATGTAGGTCGAGACGAGCCACTTATCAAAGCAGGTGAATGGTGGTGCCTTTTGGAAATAGACCATTCCCAAACCAATAAGCTCAGAAACCCACAACCATGTAAATTTATTTAGCTTAGTCCATTTAATCTTTCTATTTATTTAGTTTATAAAAATGCTTTAGTAGGTTAATTTAGGAAAACCATAGGTTGAAATGCTTAAGAATCATGAGTCTGGGTGTAAAACCATGATTTATGGGCATTTAACATGAGTCATATTCACGAAAAGTTGTATAAGTACTTTTGTTTCTCTAACTTGAAGTGACTTTAGGATTTTTTGCATAGATTTTTGGTTAACCTTGATGTTGGAAGTTTGATGTGGTGCAGGTACACATGACTTGCTAGGAATAGGGCTTGGGCACTGCCTACACAATTCAAACCACCGAGTTAGAGCCCTGGCCTATTATTTTCCAGCATGTTTGGGTGGATTAATGATTCCTTAATTTCTATTTGTTAATTCCATTGCATGTTGGTATTCTATTATGTGAAATTTAATTTGTTCTTGCATATTTTATTGCATTTGGTTATCGGGATTAATAATGTAAAAGGTAAACTTTAAATATATATTCATGAAATTAAACCACAATAAATAAATTAATTGAGTAAAGCGGATAGCTAACGATAAAGTAGATTAGGTTAAGCTTGAGAGATTAGTAAAACACTGTGATTTATTATGGTTTTGTAAAAAAAAATTGAAATATGCTTTGAAAGAGAATTTTCCTTAAAAATTACCATAAATTTTATGTTGGCTATCTAGGAAAGAATGTCAATACAAGAAAAATTTATAAAGTAGGTAAATGGATTTGAATAAATTAAATAGTTTGTCTAAACCTTAAAATAGAGAATCATGCTAGATAAAAATAGAGTTAGGGCTATTTAAGGCTATAATTACAAAAATGGACCAAATTAAAGGCAAAATGTACGTTAGTTATCTTGTCGTGCGCAGGCAGGTAATCTACAGGTCACCTTACATGTGGATAGGTGTTGCACACTATGCATATGCCTTCCACACAGTAGGTCCGCTCTGATAGGCCCTGTTCGCCTGTGGCCGGCGTGCAGTAGGCCTGCATGTGGAGCGCCTAACGTGTCAGGGCCCTATGCGCCTACAGGCTAGCCTGCAGCTCGTCGGCTGGGGCACTGCCACCTCGGGCAGTACGCCACCACTGCCATCGATGAAGGAGGCCCTCTTCCCTCATTTTTCATGACAAACATCATTTTCTCCTCTCTCTTCACCAGATTTTACCACATGTCGCGAATGTGACAGTTTCAAAACTCTATAAATTGTCCTCCTCATTTCCTTCTTCTCCACATTTCCATTCTTCCTTTTGTTAAAGGTTTAGAGAGAGAGAGATAATAGTCTAGTGAGAAAAAAAGAGAAAGAAAGGAGAATAGTGAAGGAGAAAACATCAACGTTTCGGTAAGGAATCTAGTATTTTTTTTGGCATTTTAAGGAGTATTTTTAGATAAACTAAATTAATATGATTGTTATTTTGCCTGTTTTGTATGCCTCTGTGTTTAGATAAGTTGAGTTGCTCTTGTTTTCAAGCATGCTATGTGAATTGTAGGTATTTGATGTAATAAATATAATATGTAATCGGTAACAGTAAAAACTATAAAAGAAAAAAAAAATGAGAAAAGTATAATGAAGGCTGTATGGTCCCAAGTGTATCTGTATTAACATGCATATTGCATTAAATGTCTCGTTAGACTTTTTATCACTGAGGGGTATCTACTTCTCTCTCCCCTATCTGGTCTACAAAGACGTAAGAAAATCACTCCTAGTGGATGATGGCATATCCTCTGAGGAGAGTGGTATCGCATTATCTGTAGGGGTTATTCATGGCTAATTAATGTCGTAACTGTAGATATCTATTAGGGTCACTATGACTGGTACAGTTGTGGTCATAGATCGTACTATTATTTAGCCCACTAGAAATGGGCCACAGCAAATTGTCATATTTCTATCTGATCTGGTCATTCCACTTGGATAGTTGAAAATCTGTATCTGCCCTCAGAGATGGAAGTTGTAACAACTTCACGAAGCATGACACAAAAATCTAAGTATTTCATGATTTAATTGATTTTCTCTATTATCTAGGATGATGTATGTTTGATTATCTGTATTAACGTATCATTTTCTTAACAAATAAATTGTTTCTATAATGTGAGATATGTAAACGAGGAAGTTAAATGGTAAAATAAAATAATTAACTTTTAAAATCTTATGATGTTAATTTAATATTGTTTTCCTTACTGAGCATATGAAACTCGCTCTTTTTATACCCCCTAGATGATGAAGAAAGTGAGGAACCCTAGGCTGACCTACCCATGGAAATCTATGAGGATCCCATGGATCCACAAGTCTGAGTACACGACTGTTCCCGCACTCTGATGAGTCCAATAGCATAGTGAAAGACATGACCCTTATGTTTTATTTTGTATTTTGCAGCCACTTCTGGCCTCAATATATGTATGTATTAGAACTAATATGTATTTTTAAGGACTGCACTCAGTGACCAAATGATGTAGCCCGACCTGTAGCATAAGGTCGAGCATACCACTCAAATGAATCTGATGTTCTTCATGCTCCTGTCCTCATCCAAGGTATGTTTTCTATTCATAATACTTCTACCAAAGCTTTGATCGATACGGGTGCAACTCACTCTTTTATTTCCTGTGCATTCGCTTGTAATCTAGAGTTTAGACTAAAAGCTTAAGAAAAAACACTAGTGGTTGAAAGTCCCTTTAAAGGACTACTAAAGGCTCATTGTGTATACAAGGACTGTAGGATAAAAATTTTAGGGATAGAGGTATGTGTAAACCTAATACTATTAGATTTTGTAAGATTTGATATAATACTAGGAATGGACTAGTTGGAAAATTATAGAGCTATAATAAACTGTGAAAGTAAAATTGTAACTTTACGATCCCCGAAAAAGAAATTAAAGTTGTTGTTATCATTTTTCTAACAATTGAATGAATAAAAATATGGGTGTTGATCCTGCTGCATATTCCATACATCGTTTGCAAGTTTCTAGATGTCTTTCCCATTAAACTTCCTGGTCTACCTCGCCCACGTGAGGTAGAGGTCTTGATTGAATTCTTACCTGGAACCTAGCCATTCTCAAAGCCCGTGTATCGCATGAGTTACATTGAGCTAACAAAGTCAGAACATCAGCTTTCTGACCTTATTACCCAAAAATTCATTCACCCTAGCCATTCCTCTTGGGGCGCTCCGGTGTTGTTCGTAAAGAAAAAAAAATGGTTCCTTTTGACTCTATGTGGACTACAAGGAACTCAACTGAGTGACCGTTAAAAGCAAATACCCTTTACCCCAGATGGACAATCTCTTTGATCAACTGCAAAGAGCCACAATCATCTCTAATATCGATCTCAAGACTAGGTATCACAAGTTTAGAGTTAAAGAAGAAGATATTCTAAAAATTGCCTTCTAGTGCAGTTACGATTTGTACGAGTTCAGGGTGATGCCATTCAGATTGACCAATGCCCCAATAGCCTTCATGGATCTAATGAACTAAGTTTTCTGGTACGCACTAGATTAGTATGTCATCATTTTTATTGATAACATTCTAGTGTATTCCAAAAGCCGTAAGGAACACACTGTACATTTAACTGAAGTATTGGAGACTCTTTGCCAAAACTAACTGTATGCAAAACTAAGAAAATGCTCCTTTTGGTTGGATCAAGTTTTTTTTCTCAGTCATGTAATCTCAAATGAAGGAGTTTCTGTAGACTCGTCCAAGGTAGAATCGGTGGTCAACTAGAGTCTACCCACCAACGTGGCTGAGGTACATAGTTTCCTTGGCTTAACAAGCTACTGCAGACGATTCATTAATGGATTTGCCAAGATTACTGTCTTTACGACCTGACTCATCTGAAAGGGCGTACTCTTTATTTGGAATTATGAGTGTCATGAAAGCTTCGTGGAACTGAAGCACCGTCTCATCTCTGTTCCTATGTTAATTCTCCCTGACGATGTTGGTAGATTCCAAGTTTACTGTGATGCATCTCATATTAGTTTGGGGTGTGTCCTGATGCAGCATGGCAGAGTAGCTGTCTTTGGATCCCTACAACTCAAAATTCATGAGTAGAACTACCTAGCCACAACCTAGAGTTAGCAGCCATTATATTTGCCCTAAAGATATGGCGGTATTACCTGTATGGTCAGACTTTTGAAATCTACATTGAACATAAGAGTCTCAAGTACATCTTTTCTCAACGGGAGTTAAACATGAGGCAAAGATGCTGGATAGATCTTTTGGAGGATTACGATTACCATATCATTTATCACCCCAGGAGAGGAAATGTAGTCACTGATGCCCTAAGCTGAAAGGAGCCTGTTGTGTTGGCTCAAACCATGACCTCTAGTTAGAAGATGATGGACACTGTACAATTGCTCCACCTTAGCTACTATGGCAAGGGTACTTATCTCGCTCAGATTCGAGCCATACTAGATCTCTTTATGAAGATCTGGGAAGCACAGGTCATGGACCCAGAACTCACCAACAATCTAGGTAAGTTCACTTCTAACGAATCGTCTCATTTCAGGATCTTTGATGATGGACTGTTCAAATTTAAAAAATTAATTTGTCCCCATTACTGTACGAACTAATGTACTTAAGCCCGTCCATGCTTCTAAGTTATCCATTCATTCTGGGAGTATCAGAATGTACTGGAACTTGAAATGATAATATTGGTGGCTTGGAATGAAGAAGGATATAGTTGACTATGTCTCATGATGCCTAACTTGTCAACGGATAAAGATAAAACATCAGCGACCTGGTGGCTTACTACAGAGTCTTTTGATTCTCAAATGAAAATGGGAGCATGTTGCTCTGGACTTTGTTACAGATTGCCTAAGACCTGTTCTAGTCGAATGCCATCTGGGTCATTATGGATAGGCTGACCAAGACTGCCCATTCCCTACCTATTCGAACCACGGACTCCACTAGTAAGTTAGCCCGCTTATATGTTGATGAGATTGTTCGACTTCATGGAGTTACCTCATCCATTGTGTCTGACCGTGATGCTCGATTCACTTCTCACTTTTGGGACAGCTTCCAAGTAGCTCTGGGGCTTGGTTGTACTTTAGCACCGCTTATCATTCCCAGACGGATGGTTAGTCAGAATGTACGATCCAGACATTGAAAGACATGTTGCGTGCTTGCGTTCTTAACTTTGGCAATAACTGGTATGAGAAATTTTCTTTTTGTGAATTTGCTTATAATAACAGTTATTATTCCAACATAAGTATGGCCTTGTATGAAGCTTTATATGGAAGGTCATGTTGTTCCCTTACTTTCTAGAGTGAAGTCGGGAACCAGCACCACTTAGGACCAGATTTCATTTAGGAGACCATTGAGAAGGTTGCAATCATCGCAAGAATTTGGCAACTACCTAGAGCCACCAAAAGAGTTATGTCGATAATCGTAAGTGGCCCTTGGAGTTTACTGTAGGAGATTAAGTTTTCCAAAAAATGTACCCTTATAGAGGCAAGATGCAGTTTGGGAAGAGAGGGAAGTTGAGCCCTCATTATGTGGGACTTTTTTTCATCATCGAGTGCATTGGGCCCATGGCGTATAGCCTCACTCAATCCTGAGAGTTCACGAGTCTTCATGATGTCTTTCATGTCTCGATGCTCAAGAGGTACTACCTTGATCCTTCTCATATTATTCCTTGTGATGAGGTGTAGGTATAGGCTGATATGATTCATGAAAAGGTTCCTGTAGAGATTCATGGGTGGACCGATAAGATCTTACATAATAAGACGATTCCTATGATGAAGATACGATGCAACATCATACCTGGAAGAAGCGACGTGGGAGTTGAAGGATGAAACGAGGAAAAAGTATCTGGACTTATTTAAGACAAATTTGGGGACCAAACTTTTTAAGGTGGGGGGATGTAATACCCTGCCCATCACTCTGCTAAAATGATTTGAAAATCCTATTTATTTGGACATTTGGCCGCATTAAACTTAATTAATTTATGCTACTTAATATTTATCGTAATTCATAATTTTTGTCGATTTTTATTTATTTAATTTTTATTTGATTTTATTTTAATTATTTTCTTAATTTTATTTTATTTAATTTTAAGTCCAACTCCTCTAAATTAAATATGAAAAGTAAGAAAAACAATAAGAAAACAACGAATCAGGAAGAAAATCCCACAGGAAGTCAGGTTGTCCGTGCGGGTGTTGGGCACTATGCGCACACGTGCGCAAGCGCGCACAATAGCCGTAGGACATGCGTGCAACGCACACATCCCTTTCGCACACACACGCCTAGGATGAGCTCACAAAGTGCGCATCCCCTCCGCAAGCAAGGGACATACGCACAGTGAACACGATGCGGGGTCAGGACCTGCGCGCGTCACCTCGTGCGCGGATAGGCCCTGTGTGCCTAGGGCCTGCACGCAATAGGCCTGCGCCTGCAGGCTAGCCTACAGCTTACCATATGGGGCACTACCACCTCGGGCAATGCGCCACTACTGCCTTGGGCGGCACACTACTGCCGGTGGAGGAAGCCCTCCTCCATTATTTTTCGTGTCGAGTATCTTTTTCTAGTCTCTCTTCACCGAATTTTGTCACTCAGCACGAATCTAACAGTTCTAAAACTCTATAAATTGCCTTCCCCCTTCCCTTCTTCTCCACAGTTCCATTCTTCTATTTTTCGAAAGTTTAGAGAAAGAGAGATAGTACTCTAGTGAGAGAAGAAGAGAAGAAAAGGAGAATTGTGAAGGAGAAAACATCAATGTTTCAGTAAAGAATCTCATATAGAGAGAGAGATAGTAGTCTAGTGAGAGAAGAAGAGAAAAAAAGGAGAACAGCGAAGTAGAAAACATCAATATTTCAATAAGGAATCTCATATTTATTTTGATATTTTTAGGAGTATTTTTTTATAAACTAAATTAATATGACTGTTATTTTGCCTAATTTGTATGCCTCTATGTTTATATAAGTCGAATTGTTATTGTTTTCAAGCATGCTATATGAATTGTAGACACTTGATAAATTTGCATGTAATAAATATAATATATAATCGGTAACAGTAAAAAGTGTAAAAGAAAAAAAAAGAGAAAAGTGGAATGAAGCCTATATTTTATCTGTATTGACATACATATTACATTAAGTATCTTGTTAGGCTTTTTATCTCTAAGAGGTATCTGTTCCTCTTGCCCTTCAGGGTATCTATTTCCCCCTCCCCTATCTGGCCTAGAAAAACGTAAGAGAACCGCTCCCAGTGGAAGACGGCGTACTCTCTAACGAGAGTGGTATCGCACTATCTGTAGGGGTCACCCGTTGATAAGTAATGTCGTGATGATAGATGTTTGTTAGGACCACCGTGGCTGGTATGACCGTGATCATAGATCGTACCATGGTTTGGTCAGCTGAAAATGGGCCTGAGCAAATTGTCGTATTTGTATCTGATCTGGTCATTCTACTTGGGTACTTGAAAATCTGTATCTGCCCTAAGAGATGGAAGTTGTAATGACTTCGCGAAGCATGACATAAAAATCTGAGTATTTCATGATTTAATTGATTTTCTCTATTATCTCGCATGATGTATGTTTGATTGTTTGTATTAACGTATCATTTTCCTAAAAAATAAATGGTTTCCATAATGTGAGATAGGTAAACAAGGAAGTTAAATGGTAAGATAAAATAATTACCTTTTGAAATCTTAAGATGTTAATTTAATACTGTTTTTCTTACTGAGCAAATGGAACTCACTCTTTCCATCCCCCCCCCCCCCCAAGATGAGGAAGAAAGTGACGAACCAAAAACTGACCTACCCTTGAAAGTTTATGAGGATCTTGTGGATCCACAAGTCTAAGTGCACAACTATTCCAACACTTTGATGAGTTCAATAACATAGTGAAAGAAGTGGCCCTTATGTTTTGTTTTGTATTTTGTAGGCCTCAGAATATATATGTATTGGAACTCATATATATTTGTACGGGATTTGTAATGATTTTGTTCTGCTACATAAATTTTATCATGCACTTGTTATTATAAATTTGTAGCTGACACCCATTTGCCTTAATTAGCACTTGGGATGTGACGGCTAGTGTGTTGGACACATGTTTGCAATGATAGCAATGTTTTCAAAGTCTGATGCTCATATAAACACCTTATTTGTCACGTGAGTATTTATCTAATAGTGTTAGATACAATGTTGGTAATAAGTACTGATT
Organism: Carica papaya; assembly: GCF_054855325.1. Lineage (NCBI taxonomy): Eukaryota > Viridiplantae > Streptophyta > Magnoliopsida > Brassicales > Caricaceae > Carica > Carica papaya. The sequence goes on along the minus strand of NC_142313.1, from coordinate 10,598,353 downwards.
TGAACAAAATTTAGAATTATAAATTGTATATTAACATAAAAATGTTACATGAGTCAATTTGAGCAATCTTGAATAATACAAACAATTTTGAAATATATATCTCTTTTTATTATAATAAAAATAGAATTATTAATTTAAAATGAGATAATATAAATTAAAAGTAGAATAATTATTAAAATAAAAATAAAAGTATAGATTTGGAGCTCTAAATTTTATTGTATGGTTCAAGTCCTGATGACTACAATACTGTTTAAGAAAACTAAATAATAGATAAAGCTATCATGTCATAAAATATAAAAATTCAAGGCAATTAATATCAAAGCTGAGAAGTAATAAAAATGATACAATGTAGATCCTTTAAACTTGCTATCTCATAGCATTGCTTAATATTAAACCAAAAACATTGAAACAATCAAAGATAAACCATATATATTATACATGACAACCCAAAACCTATAAGAGGAATTAATTTAGTAATTATTTAATTATGTAATTCTTGTAAATAATTTGATTGGCAGCCAATTCTATAAATTAGGTTATTAAAAATAAATTCTAAAAATTAGGTGATTTATTAGAATTAGAATATTTGAGTAGCAATTGATTATGATTATACATATATATATAAATGCATTACTTTTATTCATTGGAAATCAAACCATTATTTTCAATTCCATACAATATCAGAGCTACCACGGTCTTGTTATGTTTCTTCTATTCTCCATATTCTTTTTCAACTATAGTGGCTTCCGAAGACATCTTTACATCTTCCACTAGTCATACCATCATTCAAAATACCCAATCATCACTGGCTCCATTGACAACATGTCCTATTACTCCTTGGCTATTTGATAATGGAGTGTCGTATCATGTCACCGTATACTTGAATAATTTTTCACTTCACTCTCCTTATGTAGGATTTGATAATGTTATGATCAGAGATGGCTCAGGTCTTCACATTATCCATACTGGTTCTACTACTCTTTCTAGCCCTACTCACATATTTAATTTACACAATTAAATAATTAATAAATTAATTTCTCTAATATCCTTGTCCTCTAAAAAATAATGCACGATTGCACGGTCCTCCACTGAAGCTAAATATCGTTATGTTGTTGTTACAATTGTTGAGTTATGTTGGATTCATTCTGTTCTTATTGAGCTTGACATTTATATTCCTGCTGCTTTGGTTTTCTATTATGATAATATTGATGCAACTCATCTTTGTTCCAGTCCTGCCTTTCATTCATCGATGAAATATGTTGCAATTGGTTATCATTTTATTCAGGATCAAGTCCAAAGTGTCGCTCATGTGTTTCCAAGAGGTCAATTAACATATTCTTAACCAATCCTCTTCCACGCACTCGCTTTCAACTTTTGAAGACCAATATTGTACTCTTCATAGGAGCTCCATCTTGAGGGGGCATATTAGAGGAATTAATTAAGTAATTATTTAATTTTAAAAATACTGTAAATAATTTGATTGATAAAAGATCCTATAAATTAGGTGATTGACAACAAATTCCAAAAATTAGATTATTGCTTAGAATTAGAATACTTGATTGACCGATAATTATGATTGTACGTGTACATATAGCCCACCTTTATTCAATCACTAGTTGAGAAAATTTAAGATTTTTTCTAGACGATCGACTAAGGAGATTAGGTACTCTCGTATTGGAGCCAGTCTATAGCAGCAGTAGGATTGATCATAGGTTTCTATTATTCCTAGTTCACTTATAGTGATTCTTAGATGGTTTATGGAGAAATATTTCATGTGTGGGAGTTTATGGATCCATCCCACACTTTCACTGCGTTACTCTGAATAGTGTTTATCTGGGTGTATTGCATCATTTTTGTGTCACGTTTTGGTATAAATGAATTATATTCTGAGTTACTATTATATTATTAATGATTTGTGGTTAAAACGTTGGAAATTTAATTTAGGAGGGATAAGGACTTTCAGAAAGAGTTCTAACTAGGCACACTCTCATCATCTGATACATAAGTTTTCTATCCATCAAACATATGATGATTTAATGCTTAAGGGTTTCTGAAGTAGCATTATAACTCCCATATGACATCTCAATAAGGATTTGGAGCAGCTAAGGTATTCATTCTTTTTAAAGAAGGTTCACAAGAAATTCTGTATTTTATCAAAGTACTAAATAGTTATTTGGTTTCCCAAAAATGCTTCCTTTTGAGTCTACCTATTTTAAGATTTCTTTCCTTCTTGGTCTTTAGTGAATATAGGAAAGGCTCTTCCATCTCATAACGAATCAACTGGAGGAAAATTACCGACTAACGAAAATATCCCCAATAGTGGTTATTGCTTATTCACCATCTCTAGTTAGCTTCAGAGTGATGCCCTAATTCTTGGATCTCTAGATTCATCACATTATAACCATTGTAACTTCTACCTTTTCAGGCTTGTGGAACTATAATCCTACTTCTTCAAATCCATAGATGAGAGGAAGTTCTAAAACATCTCCTAAGGTGTGTATTACATAATTTCTTTGGACTCTAGACCTCATGATATAAGGGATGGTTCCAAGGAACATGGGCTCTAATACCAATTATAACGACCTGCTTTCTCCGTTGAGAAATGAACACTACTCTACGCACATAACCTGATAAATTTATGTAGCAATGAACGAAAACTTAAGATTCAATCATCCCCTATATAGAATTGCAAGTCATGAGGCTTACAAGATCTTTTACGTTATATCACTATAATATAATTAAACTAACTTCACAACATGAACTCTTACTATCACTAAAGGTTCTTTAAAGTCTTTTTTTGACCTTGGACTTACTCTTGACCTGGACTAATCTGTATTGGGGGTATGAATTAGGGTGACCTTTACAAACTCAGTAAGAAAAAGGGACAGTGCCCACAATAAAGACATGCACACACTTAATAACCAAATCTTCTAAATCAGTTCATTCAATAAACATTCAGAATTCCTTATTTCAGTATTATAACTCTAGACATCAACAGTTCCATAAATAATATAATTCAGTATCACAATTTAAGCAGTAAATAGTTCAGTAGATAGTAGTATAGTATTTCAGTATCATAAACTTTATCCATGACTTTATATTCCTTCCTATCAGTATATATCTTATTAAAAATAGTTTCACCACGCGATGCCATTTATGCCAGCATCAACGAAGGGAGAAAGGATCCCCTTTATCATGTGAATATGTTACAATTCAATCCACAATTTATAGTTTACAGTACACAATATTTAATTCATAGTTCTTATCCCTTTGCCACGTCTGACTAAAGTCGTATCCACAGTTAGGGTTCACCAGAGTTACATGTCAGAAGGCTACACACACACCCACCCCTCAGTGATATCAGCTAAACGGATTTTTTCGTCTTTTAAAGATTTTTATGTTATTCTTTTACTAATCAGGTTCGCCACTCGATGACCTACTTAGACATGCACCTACTTATATATCATATATATTATACATCAACAAACTTACACAATAAACACAATATATACCCTTTATATGCACAGTTATCGACTCAATTAAGTATATATAAACATGCAACACATACAACATGAATATACTTGTATATTTACACGAGGCATATATGTATTCGATAAGCAGACACATACAAGTTGTTCACTCATACATATACATGTTGTACAGTCTACAATTATACATATATATATGTCACTCACACTTATAACTCGATAACTAGCATGCATAAAATTTGCATATACATACAAGTAACAATATGAATACATAATTATATGTCATACAAAACATCATGTAGGTTTCTAATCATATGCAATTGCACAAACGCGAATATGATGAGTTCACATAACTCGTGGTGGAAAACGTGAATAGTTTGTAAATTCTGTAAATAAGTCATTTTAATGGAAAATAAGTTTTCATAAAAACATGGGGGCCTTTGAATGAGATTAACCTAATCCCGTACCTACAGTGGAACAAAAAAGTATCGGAATCCTTATTGGTTTGAGTCTATGCTATCCTCTAAATCTAGTATTGTTCAGATAATTCTCTCGTTTACAAATAGAAAATATGTGGGTTAATGACGGACACTTGTAAAAATAATTAAAATACAAAAAGGAGATTGAGTTTTACCGTAGTGCGATCTCGGCCACTAGAACTGCCACACGCCACCAACACGTGTCCTTGGTTCCCCATGCGCCACCGCTGGAATCAGCACATGCCACCAGAACCACCCACCTATCACCATGTTTCGGTCGAAACCCATCACAGAACGAGCCGCACACGCAGATCCAACAAATACATGGCAAAATCGCACTGAAAGGAGCTAGGAGCATGTGGGATTGCACGACTAACCGTTGTAGATCTCCTTCTTTTCCGGCTACAAGACATCGTCGGTCTCCTTCTTTCTTGGTCGCACACTAGGTCCCTTTATCCACAGCCATCGGCCATGTTGATCCGGTCATCGCATGCACCAGACTTGCCTTATCTCTCTCTCTCTCTCTCTGAGGTTTTTTGCTCTCTTTTTGTGATCCACTCTCTCCCTCCTTTCTAATTTTTCTTTTTTTTTCTTTAATAGACAAAAGGACGGAAAACCCTACACGCCTCTTCTTCTTTCTTTTTCGACGTGTAGGTTCCGACCTCTTTTGTGTCTTCTTTGACGGCCAGAGGCGTACACGCCTCTAGTAGCCCTAAATTTTTTTCTTTTTCTATCACCAAAATGGTGTCGTTTTGATTCTTTCAAAACAATGTCGTTTCACCAACTTTTATTTTCCCTTCCTTCATATCAAAACGATGTCGTTTCTGGGGTTTCCCAAAACGACGTCATTTTTACATTTCCTACTTTTAAGAAGTAGATGGGTTGGGTTTGTTCCTCTCGGGCTGGGTTATTACAAAACATGTTAGCGGTGATAATAAGGGGGAACACTAAAAATAAGAGTAATACATAAGGCAATATATAGTAATATTTAAATAATAATTCATTAGTGGACAATAATATTACTTTATAACACAAATAATAATGATAATAATAACAATAATAAAGGGAAGAGAGGTATGGGATAAAAAAATAAAAGAAAAAAAGGCAGTAATAATAATACAATAGTAATGATAGCGGAAAAAATTATATATATAATACAATGATAAATTAGTATGAACGTAATAAATAAATACTAGTATAATTATAATAAGTTAGTAATAATAGTAGTAGCAATAAGTAAGTAATTATATATATGAAAAGAAAAAGTAAGTAACTAAATAATGATGATAATGATAACAATTAATGATTATAGTTGTGATTCAAAATATGCAAAAAGAGACACCAAATAGTTATGATCCTACTTGGTTGATTATTGACAAATTGAATTCATTCATTAACTACAATTCAAAGTGAAGATAATTAATTATTTTTTAAGTGAATGATTCTTTTTGAACATTCATATTCAATTTTTTTTTGTTTAACCTCTTTTGTACAAATGAAATTTTAAAAGCATATTGTATCAAACAATATTCTTAAGTTCAAGATAATTTTAGGTCTTTGGTGAATTTTAGTCATAGTGTTATATTTATCTTAAGAAAAAGTTAAAGATTTAAGCTACACTTATGACAAGAAATCTGATTGCTATTTGATTCAGTCTCGTACTTGACAATTTGAAGCAAGAATGTGTTCTTTTTACCTAAAGAAAAGGTTTCAATTCATTTTATCCTATCAAAATTGAAAATGTATAAAATAAATGTTGCATTTATCAAATCTAAATCCACATTCTCATAATTAATTTTTTTATTCTTAAGTCTTAACTTTATTCTTTAAGCCTCACCATCATTATCATTCGTTAAGCTTCAAACTATTTTGGCATCGAACCAATTTCATGTCATGCTACCATTTCAATAACATTATATACAAAATTCATTTCCTGTGCAATATGCCATGATTCCATTTCAAACACAATACCTCTTTACATACAAATTAACGGGAGTTTACATTAAAAAAAATAAAAAATAAAAAGACCTAATTGTTTCCTCTCTTGAAGCATAATGCAAAAATTTAAAGAATTAAGCTAGAACGTCACCGTTTTCAGGAAAAAATGCCTCCCCAAAATGGTGATGTTTTGAAGAAGATTATTTAAAAGGGATGGATTGCCCGGGCTGGATCCATTTGAACTTCTACGTTCTTAAGCCTGGCTTGGGAAAATCAATAGCCAGGCTGAGTTGGGGTTACTTTTGGATTGAAATGGGCTTATATTTAGGTTTTTAAAGAATTTGGACATAAATTAACCGAACCAAACCTTCATTGTCCATTAGTTGTGATGATATTTTCTAATAACAAAACCGTTATGTGTGAATAACCCCTCGCATATTGTTTGTTTATTCTTAAATTAGAATATAAATTTTGTACATTATACAAATATATTAAGATGGATCTTCATGGTAGAACTCTCAAATTAAAAAGTAAAACATGAAGAAATGTTTTTCAAGTCAACAAAGACTAAATGAGAATATGACAAACCCACGAGTCATATGTTAGTGTCATACCTAAGAATAATCACTTGCAACATTAGGAAACGAAAAGTGTAGTACTTCACCATAATAAAAGGAATGGAATAAGTAGAAAATATTATCAATTTTAGCTCAGCCATTATATGAGCCCTCTATCAAAGACTCCTAATAATTTTTAGTAAAGAGTAGGAACTTCATAATCACTTACTTAGAAAGACTTTAAGAAGAATCTGATCAAGTACTGGGGTACCTTTGAAATAATTCAAACCTTGATGGGGTAGAAGTACAATTTGACTCAACTAAGAGTAACTTAGTTAGACACCAACCTATTGAGTAAAGAGGAGGAAGTCTAGGTACTAAAACATTTTAAAAAAATTCTTAAGGTAATTTTTAGAAATCAGATAATAAATGATTATCACTTAGAACATACAAAATTTGAGGGAAGGTAAGCATACCATAGTGTTGGGGTATTCAAGTAATTAAGAACTCATCCTTGTGAAGAATAGAGAATGAGGAGTATATTAGGAATTTTCAGTCTTTGACAAAATTAGAGGAACTATATGAGTTCGTTAAAGGATAATCTAAGTAGACATCAAGTCATCAAGTCATCAAGTATGGAAGGGAAAAAGTCTTAAAAACTTTAACACCTTACAAAATTCACAAGCCAAGATTTAGAAGTTATGAAATCCTAAGTTCTTAGGAATGACACGAATGTTTCAGTATTAATATCTTCTATTAAATCCAATAGGTGTTATATCCCAAGTAACCACATATTAAGTTCTCGAAAGTTGAAAAATTATAATATAATTAAGACATGTGAAATTGGGGAACGTTAGTGAACTTCGAGGATCACTGTAGCCCTAGATAGCATTCTTTGTAGCTAGAGTAAATGTTTAGAAAAAATAATAATAATAAAATATTGAATTTATAAGACAAACTCTTAGCAACTGTACCTTACTTATGGGAGTTAGAAAAGAATTGACTACGAACTAAAGAGATCCCACCAGTAAAAATATTATAACAAAACCATTAGGTTAAAGAGGAAATATGAAAATGAGTAAGGATGTCTTCAAACCACCTGGTCACAGCAAATTTGGAGGTCCAAATTTATTTTAAAAGGGGGGAGATTGTAATAACCCGGCCCAAAAGGAACAAACCCAACCCATCTGCATCTTAGAAGCAGGAAATGCCAAAAGCAATGTCATTTTGGAAAACCTCAAAAATGACACCACTTTGATATGAAATAAAAATAGAAGCAGGTGAAACGATGTCGTTTTGAAAGCATTAAAATGATGTCAGTTTCGGGGTTTCCCAAAACAACATCGTTTTGGCGTTTCCTGCTTCTCAGAAGTAGATGGGTTTGGTTTGTTCCCCTCGGGTCAGGTTATTACTTATTTAGTATCATTGTTTTTCATTCTCTTTTTTTTGTTTCTTTTTTTTCTCTTTTTCTTTTTCAAAGGCCATCTCTCCAAAGTTCAGTCGGTAAATATTAACTATTAATTTTTTCAAATAAATGAATATCATAACCAAATACTCGTCAAATAGTTAGATCTTTAAAATATATATGTAAATTATATTTAAATAATTAGTCTACAGTACTAAGTAGGTGAATCACATCTTCTTACTCTGTATTATCTCATCATAGAATCTCTGGTTAAATAATAAATAGAACAATTAGCATATGATTTCACTTTCAATAGGATCGTTGGTAACTCTCTTAATTTTAATTTCTTAAAATGATTATTAAATTTAAAATAAAAATAAAAATTTCTATTCTTTTTGTGGTGCGTCATTAAGTTTATATGGAAGAACAAAACACATTAACATTCACTTTCATTTTATTCGAGAATTAGTGGCAATAGATATCATTGTTATGAAGTTTTGCAAAAAAAAATGGACGAATGGCAAATATATTCACAAAAGCTCTTCTATGCCAGAAAATTATTTTATACATGAAGCAACTTGGCCTATTCAATTTTAAATCAAGGGAAAATGTTCAAGGTTAATTCAAAATTGCTAGTTTAGATTTGTTCTTTGAGGTTATCTTATCTTGATTTTAAGAGATCTTGTGGGATTTTATTTAATTTCAAGTCAGTGCAGAGAATCGATTAATTAAGATTTTATGGTTCTTTTATCTTTATCTACTTCTGGTCGTAGGCGTATAAATAGACAACTTTAGTTGTGACAAAATGTAAGCAATTTTCATGTTATCAATATCTATTTCTTATAGAGTTTTCTTTACTTCTCAGCTTAAATTGTTTTCTCCCCTACTTTATTTTTCCAACAGAAATAGAGTTATTGTATGGTTTCAAGAGATGTTAGATCTTTGCCAAAATAGGAAAGACAACTCTTGAAACTCTTAGTTATGACTAGAAGCCATTGTGAGGATGAATTAGATGTTACAACCAGTTATAAAAGGGCTTTCTTGAAAAGGATTTTCAGAGCCAAAATCTACAAGGCATAATGACACTCTTTTTTAAATAAACTAAAAACTAAGGAATAAATTGGTAATATAACTCCTTAATAAGATATAGTTTTTTTAGTAGAATAGGCTAAGCTTATTTGTTATAACTTAGATTTCAAATAATGCCATGCAAAAATTAAAAAGGGCCTACAAATTTTTTTTATTTTAATATTTTTTTTCGTTAGATAGTTAATAAGGGGTAAGTGGTTGCTAGTGTGTTGGACACATGTCTGCAATGATAGCAATGTTTTCAAAGTTTGATGCTCATGTAAACACCTTCTTTGTCACGTGAGTATTTATCTAATAGTGTATGAAACAATATTGGTAATAAGTACCAATTTGAACAAAATTTAGAAGTATAGATTGTATAATAACATAAAAATGTTACATGAGCCAATTTGAGCAATCTTGAATTATATAAAGAATTTTGAAATATATATCTCTTTTATTATAATAAAAATGCAATTATTTCATTTAAAATGAGATAATATAAATTAAAAGTAAAATAATTATTAAAATAAAATAAAAGTATAGATTTGGGAGTCTAAATTTTATTGTCCTAATGGTTACAATACTGTTTAGACAGACTAAATAATAGACAAAGTTATCATGTAATAAAATATAAAAATTCAATGCCATTCATATCAAAGCTGAGAAGTAATAAAATGATACGATTTGGATCCTTTAAACTTGCTATCTCATAGCATTGCTTAATATTTAAACCAAAAATATTGAAACAATCAAAGATAAACCACATATATTAAACATGACAACCCAAGACCTATTAGTGGAATTAATTTAGTAATTATTTAACTGTGTAATTATTATAAATAAATTGATTTGTAGCCAATTCTACAAAACATGTTATTAAAAATAAATTCCAAAAATAAGGTGATTTATTAGAATTAGAATGTTTGACTAGTCGTTGATTATGATTATACATGTATATATATTAATATATACACATCACATTTATTCATTGGAAATCAAACCATTATTTTCAAGTTCTTACGATATCAGAGCTACCACTGTCTTGTTATGTTTCTTCTATTTTTTTTTTTCTCTTATAATTCTCCACGTTCTTTTTCAACCATAGTGGCTTCCGAAGACATCTCTACATCTTCCACTAGTCATAACATCATTCAAAATACCCAATCATCATTGGCTCCATTGGCAACATGTCCTATTTCTCCTTGGCTATTTGATAATGGAGTATCGTACTATGTCAGCGTAGACTTGAATAATTTTTCACTTCACTCTTCTTATGTAGGTTTTGATAATGTTATGATAAGTGATGGCTCAAGTCTTCACATTATCCACACTGGTTCTACTACTCTTTCTACCCCTACTCGCACATTTAATTTACACAATTAAATAATTACTAAATTAATTTCTCTAATATCCTGGTCCACTAAAAAATAATGCACGGTTGCACGGTCTTCCACTAAAGCTGAATATCATTATGTTGTTTCTACAACTGTTGAGTTACATTGGATTTTTTCTCTTTTAACTGTGCTTGACATTTATATTCCTGCTACTCCAGTTATCTATTGTGATAATATTGATGCAACTCATTTTTTGTTCTAGTCCTGCCTTTCATTCATCGATGGAACATGTTGCAATTGATTATCATTTTATTCGAGATCAAGTCCAAAGTGTCGCTAATGTGTCTCCAGGAGATTAATTAACAGATTCTTAACTAATCCTCTTCCATGCACTCACTTTCAACTTTTAAAGATCAATATTGTAATCTTCAAAGGAGCTCCATCTTGAGGGGGCATATTAGAGGAATTAATTAAGTAATTATTAAATTTTGAAATTATTATAAATAACTTGATTGACAAAAAATCCTATAAATTAGGTGATTGACAACAAATTTCACAAGCTAGGTTATTGACAGCAAATTCTACCAATTAGATTATTGATTAGAATTAGAATATTTTATTGACCAATAATTATGATTGTACGTGTATATATAGCCCACCATTATTCAACGGAAATCAAGTCATTATTTTCAATTCCATAAATCCATAAGTTATTAAATTGTAATTTGTGCATAAATTAAAAAGTACTTGAAACTAGTAATTATTTATCACGAAACACATGGACCAAGCTCTTCATAAACATACACACAAGATATCTATATATATTATATTATATGTAGAGTAATTTATACCTAATTCTGCCCAAATAATTCTTTTTCATGTAATTTATGTTTAATAAAATTAGCATTTACTACTACTAAATTATAATATATCAACCTCAGGTCAAATACATCTCAAAAGCATATGTTTATGAACTCTTGGGGACATAAAAGGTACGATGCAATAAGTACAAATACAGGTAAATAAAGTTCTTATTGAAGTAATTTAAAATCTTTATGGAGCATAGACAACAGCTTATTGAACCCTTTGTCTTAACTTACCTTATGACACTATCACTGACCATGACTAGCTTTTCTCGAGTATTCAACTCATTTTCTAGTATGTATGGATGAATTTTTGGGTAAAATTCCATGGCGGTGAAAATTTTCCACCTTAGTCAAAGATCGACATTTTATTTTTAGTGTCTTGTCAATGTAATGCTGTTATATTAATATTAAAATTAACTAAAAAAATCTGTTATAAATTACACAAATATTTTGATAAAAATTTGGGATTTAAGGTACAAATTGCCTTACAGTGTCAAAATATTTGCAGGAACGACGTTACCTAGATACAAAATTCTAATCTATCAACAGGAGCAACTCTGCATTTTCTAGCTACTATAGGATGCAATTCTTGAATAAGTTGAGAAGCCACTTCGTTACCAACCTCCTACACTATAGGATGTAATTCTTCTTCCACAAGTTTAGCAGCCACTTCGTTACAAACCTCCTGCACCTACAAGTTTAAAACCAACCTAATTAACTACAAAACTTTTAATAATTAGTAAACGGATTTACTAGGTGAAACATAAATTAGGAATTCTTTTTCATTCGCTAAATTAATGACTCATTGAATGAATTCACCTCATAAAATACTAAAACTAAATTCACTATAAATTTGCACAATAAAAATTGTGAAAAGTTCTACTTTATTGTTAAAAATACGAGCAAAATTAGTTTAAATATATATATATCAAACATGTAAAATTTTAAATATTGATAGAGAAATTGAATATTAATACAATTGAAGTGAACTAAATATAATGCTAAAGGTAGATAAAATATAATTAAAGCTTAATTTTTTAAAAGAGAAAAATAATCTGCTTTAAGCTTAGTGTTAGGTGAATCACTATTGTTTGTTAGTGAAATGAAATATAACAACTCACCTCTTCTTCAGTTGCTTCTTATAGGGGTAATGCGTTTAGATCAAAATCATATTTGAAAGGTTGATGATCATCAACAACCTCTTCACTTGCAATGTTCGTTGTACCTATGTCTGCTATCTTCTCTTTTTGTTTAGATCACTTGTAATGTGTTCAGATCAAAACAATATGAACATAAAGCTATTTTCTTTCAAAATATTTTAGTTGTTATATTACTCTATTGAATGTAACCTATGTTAATGTTTAGTTTTTAAACCTTATAGGAAAAGTACATATGAATTTTTCGGTTGCTTGGAGAAATTCTTTAACAACTTAAGACTTACAATAACATGATTGTTTAAGTGAAGTGTTTAATCCCATTTTATGTGTCTATATTATGGGACATAATTATTCCAAAATGGCCAACTAGTTTTCAATCTTGGGTGATTAGAAAGTTAAAGAGATACCTTATGGTGAGGCTTATTGGCTAGGACAAAAGAAACATCATTAGTAATATTATGTCAAAACAACACTCATTCAAATAAGAATATGAAAAATCAAGTGAAGATGAGAAATCATTTAAATATATAATGCAATGAATGATATAGAGAAATGCTTAAACAACTTTTAATTATACTGTAAGGCATAATCTTTTTATATCAATTGTATCGATCAACTAATGTATTAAAAAGAGAAAATGATGAACTAATCCTAATGAGAATGTATAAAATCAAAAAACCATGAAAGTGTAAGGGAATCTAATCAAAGAAACTTATACCTCGTCAACTTCTATAACAACGTCGCCAGTGCCGATTACTCTTTCAATTTTAGAAAGCATATCGCAAAATTCTTATTGAGATGGAGAGCGAGACATCTTTGATTGAGAATAAAAGAATTAGGAACGACCTATCACTGGTAATCTTTACTCTGTTTGTCAAGGGGTTGGTGGGCAAGAAGACGAGAGCCCCTTTATATAGGTATAAAAGAAAATATTATTTACCTACCTATAACCTAATTTAAAGCGTTATTACATCCATACATAAATAAGTATTTATTCTTTTTTTTGGTAAATAATCTCCTTAGGTTTTATAATTCAAATGGTACTTGTATTTTTTTATGTGTAATATATGTAACTAGCTAATGCAACACATGTATCCTAAAAAAGCGAGAAAATATTATATTTTAAAAACATTTAATGGTGAAGACAATTGTTATAATTTTTCTACTTGTAATGAAGGGTCATCAAAATTTATAGATAATAGTAATATTACGAACTTACTAGATGTCTGACCGTTATTAACAATTGAAGGTATATAAGTATATGCTTATGAACTTAGAATAATTTAGTGGAATTTAAAAATTTTTAACTAAAAAATAAAAATTAAGGTCGTCGAGTGAAAACCTATAATTAGTGTGTTACAAAGATGGATACATATAGGAAGTTATAAACCCAAAATGAGTGTGGAGTGAGTCTGAATTAAATGACATAATGTCATATCCCTACCTAACCCACCTCAAATTAAACGACATACGTATAGTATTAATTGAGCAAGTGAATGAATAGTTTAAATATTTTATATCTATATTTTTATTTTTAAAATTGAGCAATTTATTATAATGAAAATTATTTAATTTTTTAATTATTTAAATGTTTAATTTTTATTATCATAATATTTATTTTATCTTTGTTATTGAGTAGAGTACACTTTCTTTGATGTTATCTTAAATTAAATTGCGTTTGAAGTTGTACTTAAGATTTTCTAATTAAGTTTTTGTTATTTATTTGAATATGTTATGAAAAACATATGTTTACCATTAATTGGAGTGAGTAGCAAGTAAAAACTTTTAGTCATGCGACAAATGACTGGTAAAGATGTGAGACAGATATAAGTTTACTTTTCCTTAGTAGGGATGATGGAGCAAAAATATGTGCTCTATATCTATCTTGTGCTTTATATGGCATTTCGAACTATTTTTCAATTTTAAAAACTTGTTAGGGACCTAAATGAATAGAATTTATGTATTTAGGGGTTACATACAATTTAGAATAAAATGTGACATGCCAGGAGCTTACGTGTCCGGGGCACTAATCCGCGTGTGTCATGTGAAAGACACGTGGACAGGGTAAAGATAACACTACGTGTATTAGGGGCGATTGAACGACCAGAGGGAATTTTCGTCTGATTGCACGGTGAGAAACACTTCCAACCAAAGAGTGCGATTAGACGATCCAAGATTGCTCTTGCCCAAGTGAATCGAACGATTGTGGTCTTTTTTTGCCTAAGCATATAAGATAGTTCAAATTAACTCCCACTTGAATTTTGAATTAACAATCGATATTTCCTTCTACCTAACCCAATTGTACGATCTAAATTTTATGTACCATATTTGTGTTTGGTAAAATCCAACAGCCATGATCCAGGGAGATGTGAAATGATGAAAAAGGGTTTAATGAAACCCTAGATTCGATGACTGAGGTTTAAAGGGTCAAGGTCGAATGACTAGGGGTTGATTTCGCACTTAAAAAGATAAAAATGCCCCCCTTTTGATCTGACAACCTAGATATTTTGAGAGATTGATCTTATGGCCCGTTCCTAGGGATAAAAATAAACTCTAGATCAGTCCCCCCAATGTGGGAGATAGGTGCTGTTGAAGAGAGAGTGAGCATGTGAGTGAGTGAGAGAAGAGATTGAGCAAAAGTGGAAGAGAGTGTTTGAGGCAATTCTGGTGTAATGTCATCGTGGAAGAGCGATGAATCGGGTGTTAAGAGAGGGAAATTACACCGACCTTTCAAGCCCTTGTGAAGAAGAACACAGGTAACTTCCTTTCCTTTCTTCTCTGTTAATCCCTTTAGGGTAACTCTCTCCCTTGTACATAAATAAAGGCTGAGATGAGCCACTTATCAAAGTGGGTGAATGGGGTGGCCTTTCAAAAACTGAGAACATTCCCAAACTGATAAGTTGAGAAACCTAAAACCATTTAAATTTTTTATTTAGCTTAGTCCATTTAATATTTCTACTTATTTAGTTTTAAAAAAAAAGCTTAGAGTAGGTTAGTTTAGGAAAACCACAGGTTAAAATTCTTAGGAATCCTAGGTCGAGGTGTTAAACCATGATTCAAGGGCATTTAGCATGAATCAAATTCATAACAAGTGGTGTATGTACTTCTACTTCTCTAACTTGAAGCAACTTTAGGATTTATTTTATGAATTTTTGGTTAACCTCGATGTTAGAAGTTTGATGTGGTAAAGGTACATGTGAGTCACTAAGAATTGAGCTTGGGCATTGTCTATGCGGTGCAAACCATCGGGACAGACCCGAGCCTATTGTTTTCCAGCATGTTTGGGTGGATTAAAAATTCCCTGATTTTCATTTGTTAATTCCATTGCATGTTAATATTCTATTGATGCAACAAATCTTTGTTCCAATCATGTCTTTCATTCATCAATGAAACATATTGCAATTGATTATCATTTTATTCGGGATCAAGTCCAAAGTGTTTGTCACTCGTGTCTCCAGGAGATCAGTTAATGGATGCCTTAACCAATCCTCTTCCACGCACTCGCTTTCAACTTTTGAAGAGCGATATTTGACTCTTCACAGGAGCTCCATCTTGAGGGGGCAAATTAGAGGAGTTAATTAAGTAATTATGTAATTTTGTCATTACTGTAAATAATTTGATTGACAAAAAATCCTACAAATTAGTGATTGATAACAAATACCACAAGTTAGATGATTGACAACAAATCCCGCAAATTAGATTATTAATTAGAATTAGAATATTTGATTGACCAATAATTATGATTGTACGTGTATATATATCCCACCTTTATTCAATCAAAATCAAGTCATTATTTTCAATTCCATAAAATCATAAGTTGTTAAATTATAATTTATACCTAAATTAAAAAGTACATGAAACTAGTAATTGTTTATCATGAAACACATGGACTAAGCTTTTCATAAACACACACACAAGATCTCTATATCTATATATATATTATATTATATATAGAGTAATTTATACCTAAATTCTGCCGAAATCATTCTTTTTCATGTAATTTATGTTTAATAAAATTAGCATATACTACTACTAAATTATAATATGTAAACCTTTGGTCAAATACGTCTCAAAAGCATATGTTTATGAACTCTTAGGGACATAAAAGGTGTAATGCAACAAGTACAAATGAAGTGAAATAAAGTCTTTATAGAAATAATTTAAAATCTTTCTCGAGCATAGACAACAGCTTGTTGAAGCCTTTGTCTTGACTTTCACTTGTACCTCTAAAAAGTTAAATAAAAAATCAACCGTACAACTAGATTGTGATTTCATTAATAAAAATACATCAAACACAAACTTTAAAGTTTAATATAACGAGTAATTTTCTTTCTTAGCAATAATTAGATATTTGGTATTGAGCTGTAGTAGTCATACTTCATGGTTTTCCTATGCATAGGTCTTAGTAAATCTAAGAAGGAAAGAAATATTTATAAGTTTGATAGTGAATAAGTAATATTTCATTAGTTGGTTGTTACTAACACTTATGCATATAAAAAATAAGATATTCAATTTTAGAATTGGTATTAAGTATTTTTACAACAAAAATTAAATATAATGTGCGCAAAATATATTTTTTTATACTAAAAATTTTCTCAAGTATAAAGAAGGCTTTATTAACCTTAGTGACATGAATAATAAAATTTGAAAATTTTAAGTATCATAGAACATTATGTTAGTAGTTGTACTACTTTGTAGCTATGATTTAAAAAGGCTATGGGAGAATTGCATGCCCCCTTAATCAAGAATGCCATATGCTTATAGGTTTAAAAAATTTCAAATTAGCATAATCAAACTTCCAAATTTGTTTCTTAATATGTCTCAATCTTTGATAAACTAAATTATGAAGTTGATGTAGTTAGAGAACTTGTTTAAAAGGGTACTGAATATGTCCAAGAATAACCATAAAAGGAGATCCATGCCTCAGGTTTGAAATTGCTTACTATACTTGTTGACTATACATTGATTTTATGGTCAAGAAGGAATTAAACTCCAATGAATTTTCATACTAATCTTAATACATAGAATTATTAACGAAATTTTATGTTTAAGTTACAAAGTAGGTCCATGTTTAATTTCTCATTTATTTTTTCCTAAAAACATAAAACACTTAATAGAGAAAAAAATAAACAGTCAAATTAAAGTCTAAATACACAGGCACATATACGTTTATTTATTTATACATATATGATATATTGGCATTTGTGAGTTGTGACTTACCTTATAACACAATCGCTGACCATGACCAGCCTTTCTCAAGTCTTCAACTCATTTTCTGGTATCTTTGGATGCATCTTTGGGTAAAATTCCATGGTGGTGGAAATTTTCCACCTCAGCCAAAGATCGACACTTTCTTTGCAGTGTCCTATGACTGTAATACTGCCATATCAATATTAAAATTAACTAAAAAATTAAGTTATAAATTATGCAAATATTTCAAAAAAATTTGAGGATTTAAGTTACAAATTGACTTACAGTGTCAAAATATTCGCTGGAACAATGTTGCCTAGATTCAAAATTCCAATCTACCAACAACAATGTAACTTTGCATTTTCTAGCTATTATAGGATGTAATCTCACACAGGTTGAGCAACCACTTCGTTACCAACCTCTTGCACTATAGGGTGCAATTCTTCTTCCATAGGTTGAGCAGCCACTTCGTTACCAACTTCCTGGACCTACAAGTTTAAAACCAACCTAATTAATTATACAACTTTTAATAATTAGTAATGGGATTTCCTAAGTGAAACATAAATTAGGAATTCTTTTTCTTTCCTTAAATTAATGACTCATTAAATGAATTCACCTCATAAAATACTAAAACTAATTTGCTATAAATTTGTGTAATAAAAAGTGTAAAATGTTCTACTTTATTGTTAAAAATACAAGCAAAATTAATTTACATATATATCAAACATGTAAAATCATGACAAAATTTTAAATACTAATAGAGACATTGAATATTGATACAATAGAAGTGAACTAAATATAATGCTAAAAGAAAATAAAATATAATTAAAGCTTAATTTTTTAGAGGAGAAAAAAGGTCTACTTTAAGGAGAGAATTCTCTTAATGTTTTGTGAATCACTGTTGTTTGTTAGTGAAATGAAATATAATAACTCACCTCTTCTTCCTTTGCTGCTTCTGAGGGTAATACAGTTAGATCAAAATCATGTTTGAAAGGTTGATGATCATCAGCAGCCTCTTCACTTGTAATGTTCGCTGTACCTGGGTCTGCTAGCTTCTCTTTCTGTTTAGATCACTTGTAATGTGTTTAGATCGAAACAATATGAATATAAAACTATTTTTTTTCAAAATATTTTAGTAGTTATATTACTCTATTGAATGTAACCTATGTTAATGTTAGTTTTTAAACCTTATAGGCAAAGTACATATGAATTTTTAGGTCTCTTAACATGACTGTTTAAGTGAAGTTTGTAATCCCATTTTCTGGGTCTATATTAAGGGGTATAATGATTCCAAAATGACTAACTAGTTTGCAATCTTGGGTAACAAGAAAGTTAAAGACACACCTTGTGGTGAGGCTTATTAGGTAGGACAGAGGTAACATCATTAGTAAGATTATGTCAAAACAAAACTCATTCAAACAAGAATATGAAAAATCAAGTAAAGATGAGAAATTATTTAAATATGTAATGCAATGAATGATATAGAGAAATACAAAAAGAAACAGAAGTAAATTAATAACTAGGTTGTAGATCTTCGTAAATAGTTTTAAAGCAAATTACATTTTTAACCATTGTGATCTGGTCTTGTTGTAATTCAAATCGTATGTATTTTCTAATAAGAATATTTTTATGTGTTTGGTCCTCTAAACAAGAATACATGAAATTTAAGGTTAAATAAATAAAAATTAGGGAAAAATAAAATATAAAAGCCTAAGAAACTAATTATTTTATATTAAATAGTGCACAACCAATAGAGAAATGAAACAGTTATAAAAAATGTAATACCCGGGCCAAATTTCATTTTAAAATTAAAAATATATATAAATATAATTTTTAAATTTTTAAATTTTTATTTAATGTAAAATTAGAAAATAAATAGGTGGATAATGAAATTGAAAATAATTTTGGGAAAAAGGAATAAAAATTTGGGTTTGGTGAGAATTTTTGAAAGAAAAATTAGGAACTAGGGATCAAAATGCAATTAAAAAAAAATGGCCCAGTCAGCAACCCCAACGACCCGGAGCGTGCTGTGTGGCAAAGCATGCTGACTCGATGTCACGCAGGAGGCAATGCTAGTAATCTATGTGCCCGCGATTGGATGGCCCGGATGCGTTCCTGCGCGCGTGGACGGTCTGAATCCATTCCCTCTTCAGATGCAATCGGACAATCATGATTAAACGTGATGAATGGTCTAGATTCGTTGCCTCTTTAAACACGATTATACAATCGAGACCAAATCGCGATGAATGGTCCAGATTCATTTTCTTTTTAAACGTGATCGAACGGTTGAGATCAAACGCCATGAATGGTCCAAATTTAAGGGAGACGGGTATAAATATCTCACTCCACACCGAACCTAAACCCTACCCGCCGAGCCCCACTGGAGAAGAAGAACCAATCACTGGAGAAGGGAGTCGACCGTCGTCTGCCGTTGCACCGGAGTCACCTCCGATCACCAAAAAAGATAAAAATTCTTTTATTCACTTGGAATTTGATTTTGAACACCCCCATGGCCAAATCAGAGCAAAAGGGACGGTGGATGAACCAGAAACTGCGGGTAAAGTCTGGCAGTGCTGCCACAGAAAAAATCAAAAATACCTCCGATCAGCCCCTTCTCGTTTTTCGTTTCGTCCAATTTTTCTACCATTATATTCACCATTATGTTTTCTACAAGTTGACCGAAGAAAAATGTCCCACTACGAAGGTGAGCCAGCGGAGCCATTGCACTGGAAAATCCCGCTGTCAGTAAGTTTTATTTTTCAACTTTTTTGGCCAACCGAGTCTTCTTAACGTGTTCTCTCATGGGGATGGGCATAAAACCAGCCGAAATCAGCAAATACTGCCCGAAAACGGCCAATTTGAGGCAAATCACCGCCGTGGGCAATGGTGCTGTCATGCCAAAATTTTAAAATTAGCCGAAAAATGTTTTTAATACCAATTTTAGGTTTTTTGGGGTATTTTTAGGTACTTGAAGCATGTTTTTACCTCCGTAAGAAAATTGAAGAAACTCAGAGACTGCTAGTAGGCGCAATCAAAAGTTCAGTGTTTCGAATACCAATTCGAGTAAGAATCCCTCACCTTATTTCCTATTATGGAGTTAAAGTTTAATTATTAATAATATGGTATTTTGGGTAATTTAAAAAAATTCGAGAATTAATTATAGGTCACTAATAGAGCCATAACCAGTTATCTATTATTTGTCTTGTTTAATCAATTGTTTGATTTTACAGCTTTAAATGCATAATAATACACTGAAATTGGTAAAATGATTCAGTTGTATTTCTTTGATGCATGTATTGTTTGTCTTGCATTGATTTACGGTTAATTTGTGAAATTGGTAATTAAATATAAACGAAAAATTGATTGGTTAAATGAATGAATGAATGGTAGCTTTACTAGATATCCTGGGAGATAGTGGATAGACCGGGTACATAGGAAACTCTATCATGAACATCGCCTCATACCGGACGGGGTATCGAGGATTAGTATTTTTGGCACTCATACGCGACAGGGTATGGGGCTCTCATATCGGACAGGGTATTGAGGGAGAGTATTCTTGGTGATCATACCGGACAGGGTATTGGGACGGCCGGTTAGTTGACAATGTTGAATAATGGTTCACGCATAGTGGGACATCCCTATAGATCCCCATGGATACCAGTAGGCAAATAAAAAGGGAAAGTGGTTGCTATTGCTTACTTGAAAATGAGATTTGAATGTTATTTGAATTATTATCTCTATAAGTCAATTTTGAAAATCTAGCAATGGTAAGTATCCAATAAATGGTTTTACTTATGATAAATGAATTTACTTAAATTAAGAGCTTAATTGGATTTTTTATGATTTTTACGAACCTTCAGTTTCTGTATTAGTGACTAGTGTGATATTCTTACTGGGCTAGTGTAGCTCACCTCTTCATTAACTATTTCAGATCAAGAGGACCAAGACCCAGATCTCAATCAACAAGAGGGTTATGAATAGTTCACCATCCGTACTCCTTCAAAAGCTAGTGAAGGTCGTCCTAAGATGCTCAGTTTTTTACTTTTTGTTTATTTCTTTGATTTTTGTTTGTTCATTTAGAAGGAACATTCCTGTAGCCCTATTGGACATTCTAAATTATTGTATAAGGAATGTAAACCCTAAACTTCATTGTTTTGCTTTCGCATTCAATTCATGTCTTTTTCTCCTTTTCAGTTCTGGGTGTTACAAAAGAAATTGCAAGAGTTTGAATTATAGTTGGATCAAACTATGGATTTTGAAATTGTAATTTATCAATAATTTTATTCAAGACAAAAATATAAATAAGGACTACAAAAGATTGAGTTTGGGGCGAATTTCCCAAAATATGAATCTGATCTAATTTTAAAAAATTGAAAACCTAAACAAGTCAGAGTAAGTTCTAAAAATTAATTTTACTTTTGGCCTAATTGAGTTATTGATGAAATTAAACAATACTCAATTTCGATCATATATAAATAAAGTAAAAATATATATATTTAATGGACATAAAATATTATATATTCACCAAATTAATGTATATATCACATTTCTTATTAAAATTAAAAATATATTATATATGACTATCTCGAGCTTAAATGGGCTTTTAATATCAAACTAGGAGACGACTCATCGTGCTTTAAGAAAAAAAAATAGATAGATATTCAGATTCCACATGCCTTGGATCTTTTGGGTGAAATAACTAGGGCGAGTTTTAGAGAATTGGCTCAGGTCGGTTTGGTCAATTCAAATTGCACAATTCTTATCCATAAAAGAATTAACATAAACAACTTGACAAGATGTTAATGGAGTAAGAAAATTATAAGAAAATCAAAGAGAATTAAAAAAAAAAGGAATTTTAAGTTTAATTAAGCCCTAAGGCATGATCTTTCTATATCAATCGCAATGATAAATTCAT
This sequence comes from Carica papaya, assembly GCF_054855325.1. Taxonomy (NCBI): domain Eukaryota; kingdom Viridiplantae; phylum Streptophyta; class Magnoliopsida; order Brassicales; family Caricaceae; genus Carica; species Carica papaya. The sequence continues at coordinate 10,575,953 of NC_142313.1, read as the reverse complement.
GTATTAAAAAGAAGAAATGATGAATTAATCATAAGGAGAATGTATAAAATCGATAAACTATGAAAGTGTAAGTGAATTTCATCAAATAAACTTATACCTTGTCAACTTTTGTAAAAATATTGTTAGTGTCGATTTCACTTTCAATTTCAGAAAGCATATCGTGAAATTCTTGTTGAGATGAAGAGCGAGACATCTTCGCTTGAGAGTAAAAGAATTAGGAACGACCTATTACTGGTAATCTTCACCTTGTTTGTCAAGGGGTTGGTGGACAAGATGACGAAGACCCCTTTATATAGGTATAAAAGATAAAATGTAATTAATGTACCTAATAACCTAATTTAAAGTGTTACTACATCCGTACATAAAGAAGCATTTATCCTTTTTCTTTGGTTAAAAAACTCCGCAAGTTTTATAATTCAAATTGGTACTTGTATTTTTTATGTTAATTCAACACATATATCCTAAAAGAGTGAAAATATATTATATTTTTAAAACATTTAATGGTGAAAAAAATTGTCACAAATTTTCTACTTGTAATGAAGGGTCATCAAGATATATAGATGATACTAATATTACGAACTAACTAGATGTCTGAACATTATTAACAGTTGAAGGTATATACATATATGCTTATGAGCTTAGAATAATTTAGTAGAATTTAAAAATTTTTAACTAAAAAATAAAAATTAAGATCGTTGAGTGAAAACCTATAATTAATGGGTTATAAGACGGATACAGATAGGAAGATATGACTCTAAATTTTATTGTGCGGTTCAAGTCCTGATGACTACAATACTGTTTAGGCAGAGTAAATAATAGATAAAGCTATCATGATAAAATTTTAAATACTAATAGAGAAATCGAATATTAATACAATAGAAGTGAACTAAATATAATGCTAAAAATAAATAAAACATAATTAAAGCTTAATTTTTTAAAGGAGAGAAAAAAAGGTCTGCTTTAAGGAGAGATTTCTCTTAGTGTTATGTGAATCAATGTTGTTTATTAGTAAAATGAAACATAACAACTCACCTCTTCATTATTTGCTACTTTTGGGGATAATGCGTTTAGATCAAAATCATGCTTGAAAGGTTGATGATCATCAACAGCTTTCTTTACTTGCAATGTTCGCTATACTTGGGTCTAATAGCTTCTATTTCTATTTAGATCACTTGTAATGTATTTAAATCGAAACGATATGAATATAAAGCTATTTTCCTTCAAAATATTTTAGTAGTTATATTACTTCATTGAATGTCACCCATGTTAATGTTTAGTTTTTAAACCTTATAGGCAAAGTACATATGAATTTTTAAGTGTCTTGAAGAAATTCTTTAACTTAAGACTTACAATAACATGTTGGATTTTTTCTAACGTATGGGCTTAATGTGAACCCTAGTATTCGTATCAAACTATCAATTTAATGGGCTCGTTTAAAAGTGATCAAATATAGTTAAAAAATATTGGGCTTTAATGCATCGCGTTTAAGTATGGGATTGTAATGTGCAGATACCATTTTTGTAATATTCTTATTTTATGATGGGTAAATGTGAATTGCAAAAGTTAGTCCATATAAAATGTGGTTATAGTTCCTGAATCAAAAAGCTGTCATTTTATTTTTTTGAAATTCCGTCACTAGAAGAAAACTAGTTTCAAGGCACCGTATTGATTCAGAAGATCCTATCGCCAGACCTGAACAAATCTTCTGTGATGGATTCATGTATGCTTCCAATTATATTTTTCTTTAATTCAGTACGAAAATATATGTTTAATTTTTATAGATCTAAATATTTGAAAAAATATTTTATTCTAACAATTGGTATCAGAACCATTTCTTAAATTGAATTTTTGAAAAAGTTTTTTGTTTTTTATTATGTAATTTTGGATTTTAGATTCAAAATTTTGGACTTTGAATTCAAAATTTTAGAGTTTGAATTCGTCTTTTGTTTTGTTGAAAAAATATATAAATATGCAAAAAATTAAGAAATATATATATTAAGAAGTTAAGTATTATATATTTATATATATATTTTAAGCATGTAAATTATATATGAAGCCAAAAAAAAAAAATAGAGCAGCAGCAGACTGTCACTGCATGAGGAAGAAAATCTAACGGTTCACAACCGTTCGGCAGCCAAAACGGCTGCCAAATTTAGTCCGTAGCGGCTAGAAATTTCCAACCATTACTGTAGAAATTACTTTAGTTTAAAAACATTTAAAGGTAGTCGTTACAAATTGCATGAATTTAATTTTTTGTTTAAAATTAAAAATATAAGAGTTTTGGGCTTTATGGGTTGTTTAAGTTTAAGTTTTAAAAATTAGAATTATGTAGGCTTGATCCACAAGAAGAGAAGAAAAGGAAGGAAATAAGGAAAAGGAAAATATCCAATTAGCTAGCCCAAAACCCAAGCCCGTTTGGGCTAGGCCAACTAGGTCCAAACCCAACCCAGCTCAGACCCAACGGATGTTGACCCAACCCGGTCAACGATCAATGGTTGACCAGTCAATAGTCATTGTTTGACCGATCAATGGTCAATGGCCAACTTTTGATTAAAAAAAATTAAGGGTTTTTTTGGTCATTTTATGGTTGATTTTCTTTCTAATTCAATTTAAATTTGGTTTTAATTATGAATTTTAATATCGGTATGTGCATATACATATTGAAATAACTTAATTTACACAACATGTCACCAAAGTGACATCTCTTGTGGATAATTTATTTATTTCAAAATGTAAATAGTTGTATGAGTGTAATTTATATAAATGTTAATCAGCCCAAAGAAAGATTAATATTTAACATTATTGCATTCCATTTTTGAGGTAATTAATATGTGATAGTTATTCAGTATGACATGTGAATTTTAAATCAGCCCAAATGAATGTTTATTATTTGATATGTTTCTACCGTTAGTATTTAATTACTTTTACAGGGTACCACTAGCAAGTTATATTCTATCCAAAAATAGTGTTAATAGAGTATTCGGTATCTTGATGTGGGAATATACCTTTATTTAAAATTTATTATTAAATTTTATAATTTACAGTTTTATGTGATTATTAATTAATTTATTTTTGTATGTTCTCTGTTCGGCTTCCTTTTTACTTGAAGTATCATCGCAAATGTTAATTCCATCCCAATATTGAACGGCACAAATTTCAAGTAATGGAAGAATAGTGTTTGACTTGTGCTTGGAGTTATGGATCTGGATTAGGCTTTACGAGTTGATCAACCCAATCCAATTACTCTTGATAGCAACCCTGAGAAAAAGAAGGAGTTTGAAATATGGGATTAGCCAAACCGTATAAGTATGCTGGTTATGGAACATGCCATTCCAGAGGTTTTTTGTGGCACTATGTCCGATGAGATCACAACAGCTAGAGATTTTCTTCATTCTTTAGAACAACGTTTTGCTAGAAGTGATAAGGTCGAGGCATGTACACTTATGTTGACTCTTGTTTCCACGATGTATAAGGGAAATAGAAACATTAGAGAGTACATAATGGAGATGTCACATGTGCATGCAAAGCTCAAAGTACTTAGAGTGGAATTGTCAGAAGAAGTACTTGTGTACTTTTATTTTATTTCTCTTCCACCATAGTTTAATTATTTAAGGTGACATACAACTGTCAGAAAGAATCTTGAAATATGAATGAACTCATTTTGCATTATGTTCAAGAGGAGGAAAGGCTCAAATCTGAGAGGACAGAGAGTGCTTATTTAGCAATGATATCAGAGAATAAGAAAAACAAGAAAAAAAAACAGGTAAATCTATTGCAGTTCCAGTACAGCAAAAGAAGTAACAAAAGGCTCAGACAGAAAATATTTATTTTCTTCTGTAAAGCTCTGGGACACCAAAAGGAGCAATGCGCTAACTATCATGTATGGTGCGCAAAGAAAAGTATGCTTCTTAATTTTGTTTATTATGGGGTTAATTTAACTTCTGTACCAACACACACCTGGTGGATAGATTCTGGTGCCACAACTAACATCAGTGTGTCTATGCAGGGTTGCCTCCATTGCCGCAAGCCAAGTGATGGTGCCAGATTCTTTTATGTGGGTGATGGCAAAACAGTCGAGGTGGAAGCAATTTGCAAATTTAGATTGTTGTTAAAGACTAGATTTTATTTGGATTTAAAAAAGACTTTTATTACACCGTCATTTAGATGGAATGTGATTTTTGTTTCTATATTAGACAAATTTGGTTATTCATGTTCATTTGGAAATGGAAAATTTAGTTTTTTTCTTAATTCAAATCTGGTTGGTTCTGGTTCTTTATCAGTGCATGATAATCTTTATTTGCTTGATACAACTGCTTCTTATAATGAATCATTGCATATTGGTGTAAGAGGTATAAAAAGAAAATTAACCAAGGAGGATTTTGCTTCTTTATGGCACAAGAGATTAGGTCATATCTCCCAAAGGAGAATTGAGAGACTTATCTAAGATGAAATTCTATATCCCCTTGATTTTTTAGATTTTGATAGATGTATTTATTGTATCAAGGAAAAATAGATAAACATTAAGAGATTAGGTGCCAACAGAGATATGAATGTATTAGAACTCATTCATACAGATATTTATGAACCGTTCTCTACAGCTTCTTGAAATGATCAATAATATTTCATAACGTTCATAGATGATTATTCAAGATATGACTACCTATATCTCATTCATGAAAAGTCTTAGTCCCTGAATGTGTTCAAAAGTTTTAATGCATAAGTTAAAAATCAACTCAACAAAAGGAGTAAGGCTGTTAGATCTGACCATACTGGTGAGTATTATGGCAAATCTGACATATCAGGTGAATAATGTCTAGGGCCATCTGCTCGATTCCTAGAGGAATGCGGTATCTTCCTACAGTACATCATGCCAGGTTCTCCTAGCATGAATAGTATTGCTGAAAGACGAAACAAAACACTTAAGCATAGGGTAAGGAGTATGATTAGTCATTATACCTTACCTGAATTATTTTGGGGAGAAATACTAAAGACCGCAACATATTTACTCAACAGATTCCAATTAAAACAACTACAAAGACCCCTTATGAGCTTTGGATGGGAAAGAAGCCTAGTTTAAGACATTTGCACATTTGGGAATGTCCAACTGAAGCTAGGTCTTATAGGCCACATGAAAAGAAACTGGACTTCAAGACTGTTAGTTGTTATTTTTTTGGTTATTCTGAGCGATTTTAAGGGTTATAAATTTTATGATCCTACTACTAATATAATTTTTTAGACGAAAAATGTCCAGTTTTTTGAAGATGTTGAGTTTGCAGGGGTAGAAAGAGTTCACGACCTTATTTTTAAAGAGGAATATGTTAATATTCCTATTCCTTCAGGTGCTCTTGACAATGATCAAGATCAGATTTTTATACCTAGCATTGTTCAAGAAGCAACTCCAAATCAGGACAATTTCATAGTATCTCCCGTTCTTGTTTAGGAAACTGTTCCTGAAGCACAAACTTTACACCCTCAAGAACTTATGCAATTAAGGAGATCCATAAGAGGGAGAAATAGTGTCATACCATATTATTATATTGTATATCTTCAAAAATATGAGTTTGACATTGGCACAATGGAAGATGATCCTATCAATTTTCGTCAAGCCATAGAGAGTTCTAACTCTCACAAGTGGATTGATGCCATGAATGAAGAGATAAAGTCCATGGAGGACAATGACGTTTGGGATCTTGTCTCATTGCCTAAGGATGTGAACCTTATTGGTTACAAATTGATATTTAAGACCAAGAGGGATTTGAAAGGTAATGTGGAGAGATACAAGAGACGTCTTATTGCTAAGGGCTTTACACATAAAGAAGATATCGATTATAAAGAGACTTTCTCTCTGATTTCGTCGAAAGGCTCTTTCAGTGCTATAATGGCTTTAGTGGCATATTTTGATCTTGAATTACATCATATAGATATTAAGACAGTGTTTCTCAATGGTGACATTGATGAGATGATTTATATGGTGCAACCAGAAAAATTTATATTTGGAGATGCACAATAAATGATTTACAAACTAAATAAATCCATCTATGGACTTAAATAGGCTTCCCATCAATGGTATCACAAATTTCATTAAGCCATCATCTTGTTTGGTTGAGATAAATTTAGTGAAAGATTGTGTATACCATAAGTTTAGTATGAGTAAATATATTTTTCTAGTTTTATATGTCGATGACATACTGCTTATTAACAGTGATATAGGCTAATTGCACGAAACCAAGAGATTTCTAACAACGAAATTTGAGATGAAAGATCTTGGGGATGCCTCTTTTGTATTAGGGATCCACATACACGAGGATCGCTCTTGAGGTATTCTTGGATTATCACAGAAGAGTTATATCGAAAAGGTTTTTAAAAGGTATGACATGCAGGATTGTAAACTAGAGACACTCTTGTATCTAAAGGAGACAAGTTTACTCTAAATCAATGCCCCAAGAATGATTTAGAGACTACGGAGATGCAAAAGATTCCTTATACTTCTGCTATAGGGAGCCTTATATATGCACATGTTTGTACGCGTCCAAATATTACATACATTATTGGGATATTAGGTAGATATTTAAGCAATTCAGGTATGGATTATTGGAAAGCAGCCAAACGTGTCATGCAGTATCTACAGAGAACAAAAGATTATATACTCACATAAAAGAGTTTAGATCAGTTGGAGATCATTGATTGTTCTTATTCTGATTTCGCTGGATGTCAAGATAGGAGAAAATCTACATCATGCTATATTTACTTGCTTGTTGGGGGAGTTATTTCCTGAAAGAGTGTTAAACAAACACGTATAGCATATTTTACTATGACAGCAGAGTTTGTAGCTTGTTATGAGGCATCCAATCATGGAATATGGCTGCAAACTTTTGTCACTAGGCTATGTATTATTGATAGCATAGAAAGATCATTAAAGTTATTTTGTGATAATAAATCTGTAGTTATGTATTCTAACAACTATAGGAGTTCGAGGAAATCAAAGCATATAGATATTAAGTTCCTTGTTATTAAAGAAAGAGTTCAGAGTAAGCAGATATCGATAGAGCACATTGGAACAAACTCCATGATTACAGATCCGCTCACTAAGGAATTACCACCTAAGGTATTTTATGAGCACACTGCTCATATGAGTGTTTATATCCCTAGATGATGTATAGTTTCAGTGAGAGTCTTGCACCATAGTTGCATTTAGTTTATAAGACATGTCATAAATTATGTACTTTGGTTTGGTTTATGTATATATGGTTTCATTTAAGTTTTTACTTTTTGCATTTATGTTTATATATATTAGTATCTCAGAATTTTCTTACTGTTGATCTCACTAAGGTTAAAACAGGACCAGTTGGAAATAAGCATGCTTACATCATATAGAATATAATTTTCATGCTGCACATTCATGTTTGATCCATGTCGTTTTGTTATACTGATATACGTGACCATTGATAAGTTTAGCTACGTTAGCTGTAGCAAAAGCTGCTTTAATCCTATGTCTTTATGATTGATGGACGAGATTGTTTGATGATGCATTCAGGTATTGATAACAAAGTTCTGAGTACTCCTAAAGTTATTAATGCATAGTTAAGGTGTCACATAAAGTCCAAGTGGGAGATTGTTAGATTTTTTCTTACATGTGGGTTTAATGTGGATCTTAGTATGCGTATCAGACTATCAATTTAATGGGCTCGTGTAACGGCCTCAGAAATTTAAATGAAATATATGTATTAAAAATCTCAAATGCGGAAGCGTAATAAAAATTTTGATTAACATCCCTTACACAATAACCAAAACGTACTCAAAACATGAAAGAACAAACTAACTAAAAGAGATACTCGAAAATAAGAACTATAAATATAACTATGGAGTCTTTAGGCTTCCCCTTCGCCGTCTTCCTGCAGAACGAGCTCGGGAACAACGTCTTCCTGATCTAAAATTGTTAAATAAGGAATGAGCTATACCAGCCCAGTAAAGACATCACACTATCTCACCGCCACGGAAGTAAAGGTGGGTAGAAAACAAAAATGACCAATGGAGCATAATTTATAACAAACTCGTTTATTAATATAAAAACCTTTACTGTCCACTTATCTCGGTGAGATCCATGAAAACAACATATGAAAATAATAACCTTATAATATCATGAAATCATACGCACTTTATAGCATAACAAATATCATACCTATACATTTCAATCATCAGAAAATAGATTTCCTCTTTTACCAGCCTACTAGAATCCCTGGGGATCCATAGGGGGTCCCCGCTACACGTGAACCATTAATATTTACAACCTGATTTCAGGGCTGTCCCCATACCCCGTCCGGTATGGGCGCTAAAACCATGAACCTCAATACCCCGTCCGGTATGAGGGTGAAACGGGCCGTCCCCATACCCCTTCCGGTATGGGCGCCAAAATACATAAGGTCTCCATATCCCGTCCGGTATGAGAGACCATGTTCCCGGTAGGGTTCCCTACGGACCCGGTCCGTCCACTATCTCCCAGGATATCTAGTCAGGTTGTCCACATTATCCACTCATCAATTCACATAACCTTTTTGCCTTTTTCCTTGATCTCAATCATCCAATCATGCACAACATGTAAACCAGTAATTGACACCAAACAAGACAACACAGTATCGGGTTCACCATAATACAAACCATAATAAAAGAAATCATGATTTACGCATACGAGACCACAACATAATTACATAAAACATCATGCTGCATTTAATACTGAAAATTAGATCAAACAATAACAGACCAACACTGTATCAGACTGGGGCTCCATTGGCAACCTTAATCAATTATACATCTATAAAGTCACACAATACAGTTTAATTATTTATTTAGCTTTAATACCGCGATAGGAAATAGGGTGAGGGGTCCTTACCTGTTTTGGGGTCTGAATTCGACTCTACAGTGTGCCTACGGGCTGTCCCTAATTTCCCTGAATTTTTTTCGAAAAACTAAAACGCACTACCGGTACCTGCACGTGTTCCAAAAAATCCCAAATCAGACCTAGGGCCCCTTTCGGCCAATATCGAAATTCTGGCACGGTGGTTCCGCCGTGCTCCGGCGATGGCGATTCGCCTCGGGTTGGCTGTTTTCGGCCGAATTCGGCCACACTTGCATCGGTCCCTGCGATAAAACAACCCTAGGGCCCTCGATGGGCCAAAAAATCATGAAAAACCGAAACTTACTGGCGGTGGTGCTCTCGGGTGTGGCGGCTCCTCCGGTGTGAGTCGTGTTTTGATGTTTGGCTCTGATCAACCTGTAGAGAAAAGAACGGTGATCATAATGATATAAAATTTGCATCGAACGGAGGCCGGGAAGGGCCTCATCGGACACAAAAACAAAGGGGGGGTGCGGCGGCACTGCTGGACTTCAGCTGAGTTTTTAGGCCGTTTGGCCGGTGGTTTGGCTCCAGTTTGGCCATAGGTGGACTCAGCATCGAAAAATAAGCCAGGGGGAGAAAATTTACCTCGATCGGCAGTCAGAAACTTCCCCGGTGCGGCGGCGCGTGGCGGCGGCCGGCTCCTCCAGCGTCTGGTTCTTCTTCTCCGGCAAGGCACCGGCGGCTAGGATTTTGTGGTCAGGTGTGGGTGGGGTTATTTATACCCTTTGCCTTTTAATCTCAACCGTCCATCAAGATTAAATCTGGACCGTCTAATAGCGATTTAATTGAGACTAAATCTGGACCGTCCATCGTGATGCAATCTGGACCGTCCGTGCCTGATTGAATTTGGGACGTTCGTATGCGTGAATTTGGGCCGTCCGATCGCACGCACGCGGATCGCCCACGTGGCACGTCCCTGGTCAGCGTTTCCTTGCCACGCGGCGTGTCCTAGTTGGCCGGGGCTGCTGACTAGGCCGCTGACATGGATGCTGATGTGGGTGCTGATGTGGCACAACTTTTCTAAATTACGTTTTGACCCCCGGTTTCCAATTTTCTTTTCGAAAACACCCCCATAATCTAAATTTTCACCCTTTTTTTCAAAATCAATTTCAATTAAATCCAGATAATATTTTTACCCAATTTTATCATTATTTTTATTTTTATTTTTATTAAATTAAATTAAATTAAATCAAATTAAATTAATTAAAAATCTTAAAAATTCAAATAGATAAAAATAAAAATAGTAAGATAAAAATTAAATTACTTGGGTGTTACAACTCTCCCCCCCTTAAAGAAATTTGGTCCCCCAAATTTACTTCTTACTCTTGGTTGAATAAATGGGGATACTGGGCTCTAAATTCTGATTCTAGCTCCCAAGTAGCCTCTCTGGGCGTGTGGTTCTGCCACACGACCTTTACAAATGATATTTCCCGGTTGCGGAGTATTCTGCTCTTTTGGTCCGTGATAGCGACTGGTACTTCTTCATAAGACAAGTTCTATTGGAGTGGAAGCGGTTCATGAGCCAAGACATGAGAAGGGTCCGGGTTGTACTTACGTAGCATGGATACGTGGAACACGTTGTGGACTCTGGAGAGCTTTGGAGGCAGTGCTAGTCTGTAGGTAGCAGTACCAATCCTGTCTAAGATTTCAAAGGGTCCAATATATCGAGGGTTTAATTTTTCCCTCCTGCCGAACCTACTAATTCCCTTGAAAGGAGTGACCTTAAGAAACACCTAGTCGCCTTTCTCAAATGCTAGGTCTCTCCTCTGGGTATCTGCATAACTCTTCTGCCTACTCTGAGCTGTCTGAGTGTTCTTTCTGATTTTAACTATTTTGGACGTGGTCTCCTCTACCAACTCCGGGCCGAACAATCTTCTATCGCCCACTTCCTCCCAACAAATCGGTTATCTGCACGGGCGCCCATATAACGCCTCATATGGAGCCATGCTGATACTAACTTGGTAGCTGTTGTTGTAGGCAATCGATGAGTGGGTTCATCACGAATTTGTTGAATTTCAACTACACACACACACCTTTTTTTTCTTGATTCATTACTAAATGAATCAACTAACTTATTAACGTTTTCAAATTTCTTTTGGTGTTTGATTTTCAGATCTTTTGAATTATTCAGTTTTCTTATTTCAAAACTTAAAATCTATCTTAAACTAAACTCCTAATTCCTACTCACATATACATACACTACTTAAATATACAAGCGCTTCCACAAAACAATATATAGAAATGCATGCCACATATAATCTCATCACACCAATTAATATCAACATTTTCAAAATCATTTCAAAAAGCATCATGTGTCAGATCACACAACAGGTACATGATATCGTATACCTATACCAGATCATACAGCAAGTATAGGGTACCCAGATTCAATATGCATCAGATCGCACATACACACATATTGGCAAACCTATGCTCACACATACGTATGCTGATACACGCACACACATAACACTACTTATGTATGCACACTCATGCATGCCTTACACACATTCGCATTGCAACATATATACATATATGCACACAAGCATAACTTACTTATTTATACAAGCACATACACAGTTTATACCAACATCTAAATATAAATAAATTCACAAATGTATATATATACATGCCATACATAAACGATACACTCACACATATTATACACATACTAATTAAAGATATACATATATCTACAACTACACACACATATAAATAATGATTCACGCTAACAACATATATCACATATTTGCATATACACATAAAATATGTCTTTGTATAAAATTAACCCCATTTCTTACCTAAGGTTGCTCGAAAAAAGGTCTTAAGATCCCTTCTGGTTCAATTTATGGTCCACTCTCAATCCAGCTATCATCCAAATATTTTCCTTGTTTATAAATAAAAAGCACATGTATTAAACAGTACTAATCGATGAATAATTTTGGAAATAATACAACTTGAAATGAAAAACGGATTTTACTTTAGACATATGGTCCCTAGTCGTCAAAGATCATTGCGCGCCATCAGACACGTGTAACTAGAATCGCCACAAGCCACCGCACATGCCATTGCTGGTATTGCCACGTGTCAATGCACGTATCAACACTGACACCACTATGCGTCGCTGTGCCTTCACTGGAACTCACCGAAGATAGCGATGAGCTTAGATCCATAACATATTTGGGCTGAACTACTGCACACATTACTCTTCCTCTTCCTAGGCAGGTTGGACACTCTTAGGTTCTCGTTGAACAGAATTGTAGTGGCTGGATCTGACTCCTTCACTCCACCGTCGCCGTGCACCAGAAACTAGTCTTTTTTTCGATTGCGACATTGCATCTTCTCTCTATTAGAGATATAATTGTTATGTTGAAAATATAATTATTCGTATAGTATATTGAATACATTATTATTTGAAAATTTATTTTAATATATGACAATAATATTTTTATTATCATATTTATTATCTTTTTATTTAACTTATATGATAAATTTCTTGATTAAATTTAAAGACTACATCAAGATGGAGATCTTGACAATGAGAGTAAAAGTTTTTATGATTTAATTTAAAATGTTCTTAATCGTTGGATCATCAAAATGAGACATTAATGATCCGGTAAGATTAATATATATGTGATAGTCTCTATAAGATAATGACTAGTTGATCTCATTAACTAAATCACATATATAGATAATATATATTAAGATATGATCATTGAACAAACTCAATTGAGAATTCTTAATGGTTAATATTACTTTAAACTGTCAATAGAATATTCTCTTAAAATAATGAGATGTAAGAATTTCTTTTGACTTGAAATCGTCATAGTAATTAATAAGTCATTTATCATATTTTGATTCTAAATACCTATAGTCATATAACTATAGTTGAAAGGATATTGAGTGTGATTAAATACTTGTAAAATTAGTGATTGATAAAAAACAGAATCCGTCAACTATGATAATAATTTAAACTCTATGTTGTCATTTATTATAACGACTAAATTAAAATATTAGTCATGACAACTGAATGAAAGAAAAAAAGAGTTTCTTATATTTTTCATTAGTCAGTTATTATTGACATGAAATATAGTTGATTACTTAATAGAATTTGATAGTAAAACCATATTTTAAAGTTAACTCGAAATAATAATGATGAAAAAAAATATTACATCATTCTTTATTAAGTTTTTAAGATTAATTGCACACTTCATGCTATCTGATTGTTAAGGAGTGTTGTTAGACGCCAACCTTGATTAGTAAATTGGTTTGACCAATATACTACCAGTTTACTATTGAACCTATGGAGTCGCACACTAACGATTATTTTAACTTTTGCTAAATAAATTAATTATTTTAATTATTTGATAATTAAATTAAATACTTAATTTAACCAAATAAATAAATTTTTAATCTAAATGGAATATTATTATATTCTTTGCTAGCACAGAAGATATAATTAATATTTGAGACAAATTAAATTTTTTATTTTATAAATAAAAAATTAATATTTATATTTTTTTATTATATTATTAGTATAATAATATAATATGTGTGACTATTATAATAATAGAGTTTATTATAAAATTTAATTTGAAATTGAATAGATTTATAAAATTATTTTATTAAATAATAATAAAAAATATAACATATATATATGAGATATATATATAATTGGATGTTCAAAATGTAAAAAAAGGAGTCCAAATTGGTTTGGATGGTATAGGAAGTTGGACTTGGATTTTATATATAAGAAATATATATATATATATATATGTAATTGGGTACTAAAAAAAAGGAAAAGTCCAAACCAATTTAAAGAAATACTAGATTCTTTAACGAAATCTTGAGAATTTCTTCTACACCATTCTACTTTTCTTCATTTCCTCCTCTCCCTAGATCACTTTTTCTCCCTCTCTCTCTTTCTAATTCTTGAAAGGTGGAACAATGGAAGTGTGAAAAGGATGAGAAGGAAGGATCCCTATTTATAGAAATTGGGAGCCACTGGATTTGTCCCAAGTAGCAAAATCTAGTGAAGAGAGAGAGAGAAAAAGATGGTCGACACAAAAAATGAAGGAGGAAGATCTCCTCCACCGGCAGTAGTGGCACGTCGCCCTTGGTGAGTGGCAGCACACTGCCCGAGGCGACAGCGGCCTCCCCGCTCGGTGCGGTGCAGGCTAAGGCACACGACCTACCCTGCTATGTGCGCAGGCACTACGCGCATTGAGGCCTATCAGCGCAGGTTTACTGTGCGGATGGTGCAAGAACTGTTTACGGCGTTTGTCTGCGCACGAGGTGACACGCAGACGACTTGCTTGCGGGCGACAAGATGCGCGTAGGGTTGACCCAGCGTCACACGTGCTGTTCGCATGTCCCATGCCTGTTGTGCACGCACACAGTGCATGGGCGCCTGCATGGGCAACCCCTTTCCTGTGGGACTTTCTCCTATTTTTTTGTTTTCTTGAAATTCATTTTTTTATAAAAATATAACGACCCTGAAAATGTTCAAAAGAAATAAATGATAATTAATGTGCGGAAGCGAAATAAATGTTCAAGCTTTACATTCCTTACACAATAACTTGAAGTACCAATTAGTGTTACGGAATTCACTATTTTGAAAGAAATATAAGAAATAAGGAAATGGCTGGAAAATAAAGAAAATTAGCATTCTACTTACAATCCTCTTGCGGATTGGGCTCTAGATCCTGGTCCTCTTGATATGAAATTATTAAATAAGGGATGAGCTACACTAACCCAGTAAGAATATCACACTATATCACCGACACATAAATAATGGTTTGTAGAAAATCAAAACAACTAATGGAGTACTAAATTAAGCAAATTCATTTATCAATAATAAAATCATTTACTGTCCACTTACCGTAGTGAGATTTATAGAAAACAACTTATAGAAAACAATAACATTATATATATCATGATTCTGTATATAGTTGGCAACATAACACATATTATACTTTCATATTCAAATCATCAAAACAATAATTGCCCCATTTTTCACCAGCCTGCTGGTATCCATGGGGATTCATAGGGATGTCCCCACTACGCGTGAATCCATTCCTTTAACATTCTCAATTGCGGGCCATCCCCATACCCCGTCCGGTATGAGCGCCAATGTAACGGCCCCGGAATTTAAATGAAGATGTATGTATTAAAAATCTTAAATACAGAAGCGTAATAAAAATTTTGATTAACATCCCTTACACAATAACCAAAAACGTATTCAACATATGAAAGAATAAGCTAATTAAAAGAGATACTCGAAATAAAAACTATAAATAGAACTATAAAGTCTTTAGGCGTCTAACTAACCGTCTTCCTGCGGAACAGGCTCGGGAACCACGTCTTCCTGATCTGAAATGGTTAAGTAAGGAATGAGCTACACTAGCTCAGTAAAGACATCACACTATCTCACTACTACAGAAGTAAAGGTTGGTAGAAAACAAAAATGACCAATGGAGCATATTTTATAACAAACTCATTTATTAATGATAAAAACCTTTACTGTCCACTTACCTCGGTGAGATTCGTGAAAATATCATATGGAAACAATAACATTATAACCATCATAAAATTATATCGACTTTGTAACAGAACACATGTCATACTTTTGCATTTCAGTAATCAGACAATAAATTTCCTCTTTTACCAGCCTACTAGTATCCATGGGATCCATAGGGGGTCCCCGCTACACGTGAACCATTAACATTAATAACATGATTCCAGAGCCGTCCCCATACCCCGTCCGGTATGGGCACTAAAACATAAACCTCAATACCCCGTCCGACATGAGGGTGAAACAGGCCGTCCTCATACCCCGTCCGGTATGGGCGTCAAAATACATAAGGTCTCCATACCCCGTCCAGTATGAGAGACCACGTTCCCGGTAGGGTTCCCTACGGACCCGATCCATCCACCATCTCCTAGGATATCTAGTTAGACTGTCCACATTATCCATTTATCAATTCACATAACCTTTTTGCCATTTTCCTTGGTCTCAATCATCCAATCATACACAACCATATAAACTAATAATTGACACCAAACAAGACAACACAATATCGGGTTCACCATAATACAAACCATAATAAAAGATACCATGATTCATGCATACGACGCCGTAAAATAAATACATCAAATATCATACTGCATTTAATACCGAAAAATAGATCAAACAACAACTGACCAAGAATGTATCAAATTCGGGCTCCATAGGCAACCTCAATATATTACACATATCTATAAAGTCACAAAATACCGTTTAATTATTTATTAAGCTTTAATGTCGTGATAGGAGGTAGGGTGAGAGATCCTTACTAATTTCGGGGTCTGAAATCGGCTCTACGGTGCGCCTACGGGCTGTCCCTAAATTTCCTGAACTTTTTCCAGGGAAACTGAAACGCACTACTGGTACCTGCACGTGTCCCAAAAAATTCCAAATCAGACCTAGGGCCCCTTTCAGCCAATATCAAAATTTCAACACGGTGGCTCCGTCGTGCTCCGGCGTCGGTGCCGTCGCTTGCGGCGGCGATCCACCTTGGGTTGGTAGTTTTCGACCGAATTCGGCCAAACATGCATTGGTCCCTGTGATAAAACAACCTTAGGGCCCTCGATGGGCCAAAAAATTACGAAAAATCGAGACTTATCGGCGGCAGTGCTCTCGGGTGCAGCGGCTTCTCCGGCGCGAGTCGCATTTTGATGTTTTACTTCGGTCAACCTGTAGAGAAAAGGACGGGGATCACAGTGGTATAAAAATTGCATCGAACGGAGACTGGGAAGGGCCTCATCGGAGGCAAAAACAAAGGGAAGCCGCAGCGGCACCGCTGATTTCGGTGGGGTTTTTCGGCTGATTGGCCGGTGGTTTGGCTCCGGTTTGGCCATAGGCAGATTCAACATCGAAAAATGAGCCAAGGGGAGATAATTTTTCTCGATTGGCGGTCAAAAAATTCTCCTGTGCGGCGGCAGGTGGCGGTGGCCGGCTCCTCTGGCGTCTGGTTCTTCTTCTCCGGCGAGGCACTGGCAGCTAGGGTTTGTGGTCGGGTGTGAGTGGGGTTATTTATACCCTTCCCCTTTTAATCTCAACCGTCCATCAGGATTTAATCTGAACCGTCCGATCGCAATTTATTTATGATTAATCTGGACTGTCCATTGCAATGCGATCTAGGCCATCCGTGCCTGATTGAATCTGAACCGTCCGTGCGCTCATTTGATCTGGGCCGTCCGTGCACGCGGGAATGGATCTGGGTCGTCCGATCGCGCGCACGCAGATTGCCCACGTGGCCCATCCCGTGTCAGCGTTCCTTGCCACGCGGCGTGTCCTAGTTGGTCGGGGCTGCTGACTAGGCTGCTGACGTGGCTGCTGAAGTGGCATAACTTTTCCAAATTACGTTTTGACCCCCGATTTCTGATTTTTTTTCAAAAACACCCCTAGAATCCAAATTTTCACCCCTTTTTCCCAAAATTAATTTCAATTAAATACAAAAAATAATTTTACCCTATTTTATCATTATTATTATCTTTATTTTCATTAAATTAAATTAAATTAAAATCTTATAAGTTAAATATATAAAAAAATTAAACTAAAATTCAAATACGAAAATAAAAATAATAATTTGGGTGTTATAGCCAAATTAATAAACCTCAATACCCCGTCTAGTATGAGGGTGAAACGGGCAGTCTCCATACCCCGTTTGGTATGAGTGCCAAATTACCATCTCTCAGGATATCCAGTGAGGCTGCCGTTTCATCCATTCAGTTAATCACACAGTTTTCTGTTTTTCTTTAGTCTCTATTTTTTCAATTCAAAAGCAATCACATAAATCAAATATACATTCATTCAAAACTATAAAATCAATCAATAAGGTACTACTATGCATTTAAACTGTAAAAATAATCATTAGAACAACAGTAGATAATTTCCGGTTATGGCTCCATTAGTAATCCGTAATTAATTAGGTACAATTTATAAATTATAGCAAAATACCGTATTTATTGTTTATTAGACTTCAACTCTATAACAAAGAATAGGGTGAGAGATTCTTACTCAATTTAATGCCCGAAAGGCTAAACTTTTGACTGTGCCCACTAGCGGTCCCCGGGTTCCCTGAATTTTTTTGGGAATAAAAACGTGCTATAAGTACCTAAAAATGTTCCAAACAAACCCTAAATCAGTCTCAGGGCCCATTTTGGCCAATTTTGGAATTTTGGCACGGCGAAGCTGGCGACAGCGCCGTCGCCGGCGGTAGTGGTCCACATTGGGTTAACTATTTTTGGCCAAATTCGATCGATTTCGCATCAATCACTGCGAGAGAATATGTTAAGGGGTCTCGGTTGGCCGAAAAAATACAAAAAATCGAGACTCACCGACGGCGGGGCTCTCCGGTGTGGTGGCTCCTCCAGCTCACGTTGCGGTTGGGTGTTTTGCTACGGTTAACCTATAGAGAAGGAAACAATGATCACAACGGTGGAAAAATTACGCAGAACAGGAATCGGGAAGGGCCTCATTGGAGGCATTTTGTGGAATTCCCTGTGGCGCTGCTATCGGGCTTTGCCCATGTTTTTCGGCCAATCGACTGTCTTTTTGCTATGATTTGGCCATGAGTGTGTTTAAAATTGAATTCTGAGCAAAAAAAAAAGTTTTTATCTTTTTTGGCAGTCGGAAAGGGCTCCGACACGACGGCGGGTTACGACAGTCTCTTTCCCAGTGGTTGGGTCTTCCTTTCCAGTGAGGGAGTCTGACGGCTAGGGTTAGGGTTTAGTGTGAATGGGGGTTATTTATATTCGTTTACATTTAATCTAAGCCATCCATTGCGTTTGATCTGGACTGTCCGATCGTGATTAAATAAGGAGTGAATCTGGACCGTTCATCACGATCTAATCTGGGCCCTCTGATCACGTTTAAATTTGACCGTCCGATCGCGTTTGGAGAGAGAACACATCCGGACCGTCCGTGCGTGCAGGAACGGATCTGAGCCGTCCGATCATGGGCGCACGGATCGCTCGCGTGGCACCGCGTCAGTGTCCACTGCCACGCAGCATGTCTTGATTTGTTAGGGCTGCTGACTGGGCATCCTACGTGGTAAAACTTCTCTAAATTTTATTTTGATATCCGGTTTCTGATTTTTCTTTCAAAATACCCCAGAATTCAAAATTTCACCCTTTTTTCCCAAAATTATTTTTAATTTAATCCTTCATCAATTTTACTTCGTTTTTACTCTAAATTAAAATTAAAAAATTGAAAAATTAAGAAATTGTATTTATAAATAAATCTTAAATTATATTAAAAATTAATTTAGGGTATTACAACTCTCCTCCCTTAAAAGAAATTTGGTCTCTCAAATTTGTCTCTCTCACCCTCAATCAAATAGTTGGGGATATTTGGCTCTGAAGTCTGATTCTAGCTCCCATGTGGCCTCTCTCGGTGTGTGATTCTACTATAGGACCTTAACAAAGGGAATTTTCCGGTTGCGGAGTAATATGCTCTTTCGGTCTATAATGCTGACTGGTACTTCTTCATAGGACATATCCTTATAGAGTGAAAGAGGCTCATGGGCTAAGACGTGAGAGGAGTCCGAGTTGTACTTGTATAGCATGCCACATGAAACACATTATAGACCTTGGAAAGTTCTGGAGGCAGTGCTAGTTTGTAGGCAGTGGTACCAATTCTGTTTAAGATTTCAAATGGTCTAATAAATCGGAGATTCAGTTTTCTCCTCTTGCCAAACGTACTGATTCTCTTGAAATGAGTGACCTTAAGGAACACCCGATTGCCTTTCTCAAATTCCAAGTTCCTCCACCGGGTGTCCGCATAACTCTTCTACCTGCTTTGAACCGTCTGAATATTTTTTCTGATCTTAGCTATTTTGGTTGTACTCTCCTCTACAAGATCTGGGCCGAACAGTTTTCTATCAGCCACTTCTTCCCAACATATCGGTGATTTGTATGGATAGCCATACAACACCTCATATGGAGCCATACCAATACTTGTTTGGTAGCTATTGTTGTAAGCGAATTCTATAAGGGGTAAATGGTCATCCCAATGGCCTCCGAAGTCAAGAAAACAAGCTCGAAGCATATTCTCAAGTGTGCAGATTGTCCTTTCTGACTGTCTATCAGTCTGAGGGTGGAATGCGGTACTAAGGGATAGTTTCGTCCCTATGGCTTGCTGAAGGCTAGACCAAAATCGATAAGTGAACCTGGGGTCCCTGTCGGACACTACTGTCACTAGCACTCCATATAATATGACTATTTTTCTAATATATGTTCTTGTCAACTTGTCTAAGGGATCGGTCATCTTGATGGCCAAGAAGTGGAAAGATTTGGTAAGCCGGTCAATAATTACCCAGATGGTATCATGTCTTGAGTGTGCCTTAGGTAATCCTGTCACGAAGTCCATGGTGATATGTTGCCACTTCCACTCCAGAATTGGTAATGGCTGAAGTAGCCCACTTAGGCATTGGTGCTCTGCCTTGACCTGCTGGGTGAGGTTGTAAGCCCTGCCCTGGATAGGAGGTCTTCCCTGATTCTGGTTCCTTGGGCACTCTCTCGCATAGTGTTGGGCACTACCACATATGCAACGGGTGTTGTTGAGGTGGTAGCATGGTCGGTCCCCGTGATCCCTACCGCAATGCTGATAGATCTTACCACGTCCTGCCACTAGAGCCTGAGGGGAGCCTAGATCACCGGTCTGGGCCTCTTGTTCTGTTGGACAGGTGCAATAGGTGCTGGTCTGCGGGGTGGAGTTGAGGGTCTGTGGTTCCCTGTTAACTAAGGGAGGGTGTGGAGGCTCCTCTCCACTAATTGTGCCTTGGCTAGAACAGCCGAGTAAGTCCCAAGCTCCAGTGCAAACAAATGCTGCTTGATCTCTGGGCGGAGGCCCCACTGGAACCTCTTAGCCTTCCAACCCTCATCCATCAACGTCTCAGGGGAGTATCGGCCCAACTCCAGGAACTTACGAGCATATCTTGACACCGTCATGTTCCCCTGGACCAACTAGACAAACTCCATCTCCTTCAGATGTCAGATGTGCTCTGGGAGGTACTCTGTATGAAAGGCTGCTAAGAACTATTCTCAAGTAACTGGAACAGAGAAGGTGGTCTGCTTGAGTTCCCACCAGTGGTCTGCTTCTCCCACCAGTGGTTTGCTTCTCCCACCAGTGGTCTGCTCTCCCATCAGCATGTAGGTAGCAAGGTTGACCATCTACTCGGGAGTCATTCCTAGTGTCTTGAAGGCTTTTTTCATCTCTGCCAACTAGTACTGGGCATCTTCAAAAGAGGATTCTCCTGTAAAAGTAGATGGGTTCAGTCTCCTGTATCTCTCTATGTAGCCTGGGTCAATCATGGAAGGAGCTGGGTCCCGCGGAAGAGGGATTGGGCTAGGCTGAGGATAGAATGGGGGGCCCTGTGGTGGTACTTGTTGATATAGTGGGGGCACTGGATTGTATTGTGGCGGTGCCGAGCAGTACTGTGGCTAGGGCACCAAATTATACTGCGGTGGTGGCACCGGGTGGTACTGTGGAGGAGCAGGCTCGTACCGAGGTGGCTCAAGATCCTCTCGTTGCAGTGGTGGCTCAACCTGTGGCAGTGGGGGAGGGTCAGGTAGCTCCCTCCTCTCCTCTCGATCCTGCTGGGCTGCAATGAGTCTTTCTAACATCTCAAATATCCTATCCACGTCTTCCCTGAGCGAACCTTCTCGGGTTGCCCGATTTAGTGGGAGTCTTCCTATTCTCATCTCTTTATACCTACATTTTACAAGGAAGAGTTGAGTGATAATTTATTGTTTGGTGTTTCTCTAAGTATTATTGTGTAAGGGACGGGTCCAAGGAACACGGCTCTGATACCAACTGTAACAGCCTCGAAAATTCTAAAGGAAATACATATAATAATCTGAGTGCGGAAGCAAAATAAAAGATTAAGATTAACATCCCTTACACAAATACTTAAAATTACTAAATAATATCACGGAATAAGTTCTTTAAAAGAAGTACGAGAAAGGACAAAAATAAAGGAAACTGTAAAGCATCTAGCATCTACTCGCCGTCTTCTTGTGGATCGGGTTCGGGAACCAAGTCCTTCTGATCTGAAATGGTTAAATAAGAAATGAGCTACACTAGCCCAGTAAGGACATCACACTATATCACCGTGACAGAAACAAAGTTTGGTAGAAAACTAAAAAATAACCAATAGAGCACAAATTTTAAACCAATACATTTATTTAAAATAAAACCACTTACCCTTTTTTTACCCTTGGAGAACCTATGAAAACAACCTATAAAGACAATAACATCATATAGATCACAATTTCATGCATAATCAGTAACATAAAACATATCATAAATTCGTATTCATTAACAATAACTGATTATCACCGTTTCTCATTTTTTCACCAGCCTATTAATATCCATGGGGATCCATAGGGGTGTCTCCACTACACGTGAACCATTATCCCTAACTATCTTAATTCCATAACCGTTCCCATACCCCGTCCGGTATGAAGGTGAAGTGGGCCGCCCTCATACCCCCTCCGGTATGAGCACCAAATGACCAAGTCTTCATATCCCATCTGGTATAAGACAACACTCACGGTAGGGTTCCCTATGAACCCGATTCGTCCACCATCTCTTAGGATATCTAATGAGACTGTCACATTATCTGTTTTCCCTTAGTCTCCGTTACCAAGTTAAACATAATCACATAAACAATAAACATGCACCCGGTAATACAATCATATCTTAAATTCTAAAATCGCACAATGGTCAAGTAAGATACATGCATTTAAAACCATAGAATAGATAAATCAGATACTATAATGCATTTAAACTGTAAAATAAATCAAATAGAAATCGACAGAGAATAATGTACGGTTCGGGCTCCATTAGCAACCTTAATTAATTATGCATATCTATTAACATATTATACTTTCATATTTAAATCATCAAAACAACAATTTCTCCTTTTTCCACTAGCCTGCTGGTATCTATGGGGGTTCATAGGGATGTCTCCACTATGCGTGAACCCTTTCCTTTAACATTCTCAATTGCGGGCTGTTCCCATACTCAGTCCGGTATGAGCGCCAAACTACTAAACTTCAATATCTCGTCTAGTATGAGGGTGAAACGGGCCGTCCCTATACCCCATCCGGTGTGAGTGCCAAATTACCAAGTCTCCTCGTCTGGTATGAGACAACGTTCACGATAGGGTTTCCTATTGTACCTGGTCTGTCCACCATCTCCCAGGATATCCAGTGAGGCTGCCGTTTTATCCATTCACTTAATCACACAATTTTCTGTTTTTCTTTAGTCTCCATTTTTTCAATTCAATGGCAATCACATAAATCAAACATACATGCATTCAAAGTTATAAAATCAATCAATAAGGTACTATCATGCATTTAAACTATAAAAACAATCATCAGAACAATAGTAGATAATTTCCGATTATGGCTCTATTAGTAATCCGTAATTAATTAGGCACAATTTATAAATTATAGCAAAATACTTATTTATTATTAATTAGACTTCAACTCTATAACAGAGAATAGGGTGAGAGATTCTTACTCAATTTGATGCTCGAAAGGCTAAACTGTTGACTGCGCCCACTGGCGGTCCCCGAGTTCCCTGAATTTTTCTTCGAAAATCAAAACGTGCTATAAGCACCTAAAAATATCCTAAACAAATCTTAAATTAGTCTCAGGGCCCATTTTGGTAAATTTTGAAATTCTGGCACGGCGGCTCTACCGTGCTCTGGCAACGGCGCCGCTGCCCGCAGCAACGGTCTACCTCGTGTTGGCTATTTTCAGTCGGATTCAGTCGATTTCACATCAATTCCTCCACGAAAACATGTTAAGCGGCCTTGATTGGTTGAAAAAATACAAAAAATTAAAACTCACCAGTGGTAGGGCTCTCAATGCGGCGGCTTCTCCGACTCACGTTGCAGTTGGGTATTTTGCTTTGGTCAACCTGTAGAGAAGGAAACGGTGATCACAACGGTGAAAAAAGTATGCAGAATGGGAATCGAAAAGGGCCTCATTGGAGGCATTTTATGAAATTTTCTGCGGCAGCACCGCCGAGCTTTACCCATGTTTTTCGGACAATCAACCAGTCATTTTACTCTGATTTGGCCATGGGTGTGTTTAAAATTAAATTTTGAGCAAAAGAAAATTTTTTTACCTCTTTTGGCAGTCGAAAAGGGCTCAGGCACGGCAGCTGGTGGCGACGGTCTCCTTCCCGGTGGCTAGGTCTTCTTCTCCAGCGAGGGGGTCTGGCGGCTAGGGTTAGGGTTTAGTGTGAATTGGGGTTATTTATATCCGTTCGCATTTAATTTGGACCGTCCATCACTTTTGATCTGGACCTTCCGATCACGATTAAATAGGGAGTGAATCTAAACCGTTCATCGCGATTTAATCTGAACTGTCTGATTGCATTTAAATCTGACCATCCGATTGTGTTTGGGGAGGGAACGCATCCAGGCCGTCCTTGCGCGCGGGAACAAATCTGGGCCGTCTGATCACAGGCACGCAGATCGCCCGCATGGTCTCCCGCGTGGCACCACGTTAATGTCCACTGCCTTGCAACGCGTCCTGATTTGTCGAGGCTGCTGACCGGACATCCTATGTAACAAAACTTCTCTAAATTGCATTTTAACCTTCAGTTTTCGATTTTTCTTTTAAAAATACCCCGAGAACCTAAATTTTCACCCATTTTCCTCAAAATTATTTTTAATTTAATCCACTATCAATTTTACTTCACTTTTACTCTAAATTAAAATTAAAAAATTGAAAAATTAAGAAATTATATTTATAAATAAATGTTAAATTACATTAAAAATTAATTTAGGGTATTACAAAAAATAATTAGACTAAAATAAAATAAAATAAATAAAATTAAATAAAATCAAAATAAAAATTGACATAATTCAAAATTATGATAATAATTTGGAGTGTAAATTAAATGTGTTCAAGGTGGCCTAAAGGCCAAAATAAATAGGATTTTTCAAGTAAATTAAGCACAGTGATGAGTGGGGTGTTACAAAAAAAATATTGAAAAAAAATAGTTCTTATTGTCATCTACATTATTAATCATCTGCCCACAAGTGTTTTGACTTCAAAAGTTCTCTCAAGACATTTCAACAGTTTTATCCAACAGTAAATGTCACAAATTATCTGGTCCCTCAAATATTTGGATGTGTTGTCGTTACTCATAAGTATTCTCATCAAAGAGAAAAATTAAATCCTCAGACCTTGAAATGTTTATTTGTTGAATATTTTTTCTTTCATATGAGGTACAAATGTTACTATCCACTTATCCAAAAATTCTATGTATCTGTGGACACCAAATTTATTAAATAAGAATCATATTTCACCCAACTTTATCTTCAGGGGAGTTTATATTAAAAGATAAGGATACAAAATTCATAACGGAATTTAACCTACCACCATTGCGACACACCTAAAGCCATCACCATAAGAGAATGTTCAAAACCTAACAGAAAGCTAATCTTCACAAAGGAAACCTTCAAAATCCGTCGTCTCAAGAGATCATACTAGACTTTAGGTATTTTCAAGTGCATATAAGGATGGAGATGTCGAATATTTTGTAAATCTTATTGACATATGGAATAGACTACTAGGAGACATTCAACTAGTAGCCAAAATAAATAATTCATAAATATTATTGTCATTAATTGCCCAATTTGACTGGCAATTACAACAGCTTGATATAAAAAATGCTTTTTTACATGAAGATATAGAAGAAGAAATTTACATGGATATTCCATCAAGCTTTGATAAAAGAATAGGACTAAATAAGATTTGTAATCTACAAAAGGCTCGGTACGAATTTAAGCAATTATCAAGAGCATAGCTTGGTAGATTTGTAAAGTTGATGATAAATTTGCGATTTAAGCATGTTCAAGAAGAACACACTCTTTTCATTATACACTAGAGATAAGAAGAGTTACTACTCTCCTAGTATACTTTAGTGATATTATCATCATAGTAAACAATGAGAAGAAACAATAAACACTAATAATGCATAGCAAAAGGATTCGAAATCAAGGAAATAGGCAAATTGAAGTATTTTTTGAAAATTGAAGTTGCTTGCTCTAGGTTTAGAATTTTTATTTCTCAATAAAAGTACATTTGTGATATATCAAAAGAAACTAGCAGGGTAGCATATAAACTAACTAGCACTCTTATTGATCCTAATCATAAAATAGGAATAGCAAATGAAGATATCTAATAAATAAGGAAACATGTCAAAGATAAGTTGGGAGATTTATCTATATATCCCATATAAAACCATATATCGCCTATGCAATAAGTGTTATAAGTCAATTCATGTATAACTCGAAAGAAGTGCACTTACAAGTAGGCTATAGAGTACTGCAATACTTAAAAAGATCACCAAAAAAAGAAATTATGTTTGAGATGAATGACAAATTACTCATAAAAGCTTATACTGATGTAGGTTATGTATGACCGATTATACATAAAAGGTCTACTACAGGCTACTATGCCTTTTTTAGTGGCAACCTAATCATATAGAGAAGTAAAAAATAAAATATAATTGTGTGATCTAGCGTGGAATTAGAGTTCGAAATAATGGTACAAGAGGCAAGTAAACTACTATGTATAAAAAGAATTTTGGAAGATCTTAAAATCAAATAGAAAAATCCTATACACCTATATTGTAACAAGTCAAGCATAATCATCGTTCACAAAGGGAATTACCTTGGTAACACCATAAATTCGTACCAACCATATCCCTAAAGTCTATTGATAATCCAAGTCAATACTTTCTGTTCTAAATAACATAAACATTTTATAAGCCAATCTAACCAACTCAAGTGGAAGAAAGGAATACTTCGTAGAGGACTCTATTTCTATACAAAGGAAATGAATGAATAATGCCAAAATAGATGGTCTACAGTTTCTTCTTTTACTCCACACAAAAAACACATAATATTAATTTTTAAACCTTTTTGGAGTAGCTTGCTGCGAAAGAGAACAATATTTGTCATTAATCTCCATGTAAAATGCTTAATGTGAGGGAGAGTATGTCAATTCCACAACTTTTTTCATATGCTATGTTGACCATGAGAGGATGTATCCACTACATTTTTGACATTATTGATCCAACGCCAAGTTATACCTAGATTTTATCGAACAAGAACTTGACTTCTCAAAAAACCACAACTATTTATAGGTTAACACAATGGGATTTTTATAATATCCTAAATTTTTCGTTGACTTAAATAATTAATAGAGTAACACCATATCCTAGTGTGGTCCAATTTAGAGGATTAAATATCATAACTTCTCCACATACATGTGTAATGGTCTTAGAGATCAAATCCAACCCTTATTGGCCTTCAAAGATAACCTATCTGTCCATATCTTTACCTTTATGCCATCCTCACTTCTCCATCGTGAGCCTTCTTCTAAGAGCAAAAGCTAGCTAAAATATTTTTCTATTTATAACTTAGTTATTGACCGATAAAGGCAGATAAGAAATTATTAGGGGAAAAATATTTTACTTTGGGTAATTTAACTAAGAGTGATTCAAGAAAGATACTAACCTCTAAGCTTGTTTTGCTAGCATGGCCTTATGAAAACAATGAAAATCTATGAAGCGTAGATCACCTATGGAGTTGTTTGGACATAACTTCAACAATCTTATACAGTTTATATTATTCCCCCCCTCTTGAGTACCTCGCTAAAATTTGGCAATTTATCTCTCAAATTGGGTGCAAATTTACTCTGATAGTAGTAACATATTCATAAGATAGACTGGGATTGATTGAGCAACTAACTTTATAAGCATTTCTCTTTCAACCCTAGATAAATTTTAGACGTGCCAACTTCGTAATTTGTTTGCTATTTTGTTCTCTAAGTACCTAAAATTAGTAATAAGGGACCAATCAAGTATTACTAGTAACCCAAGATACTTTTCATAAGACTTCTCCAACTTCACACCCAGAAGATTCACCAAATGTTTTTTTTTTCCTATTAATGCTTGCTCCTTGTGAGAATGATATAGGAGACTTTTAAGAATTAATAGATTGGTATGATGCCGCTTTATATTCATGAAGGATCTCTTGAATAAAATTAGTCTCTTCTTGTTGTGCCCTTCCAAATAATAAGCTATCATTCGCAAACAACAAATGTGAAATAGTTAGTGCATTTATGGTAGTCCTTCTACACGTATTCGCCCTTCATTCTCTACTTTTCCATATAACATTGTAAAAGCCTTTGTACACAAAATAAGCATATAAGAGAGAGAGAGAACATCTCATTTTTTGGAGCTCCCTCATTAGGTGAAAAAACTGTGATAGTTTTCCATTCACCATAGTTGAGTATGACATAGATGATACACATGCCATAATCAGTTACATGAAGATAGACAGAAAAACCAAACGCCCTTAAACACCCTCTAGAAATGGCCATGCAACATGATCATAGGATTTACTAATATCTAGCTTCAAAGCAAAAGACTCCTTCCTAGAATGACATTATTTTTTTATATAATGGAATAACTCAAAAGTTGCAAATGCGTTGTCCATTATGAGTCTACTAGTGATGAATATAAATTGAGAAACATGTACTATATGATGTAAGAAATCTTTAACTAATTTGCAATGTATTTAGTAACAGATTTCATTACCATATTACATAAATTGATAGATTGATAGACAAATAATCAGATGGTATTTTAAGTTTTGAGAGTTTTAGCACAAAAGTAATGAAAGTATGATTTATACGAGATAATGAAGTGGATTTATTCAAAGCATCAAGCACAAAAAAAATTAACATTGTTTTTTACAATGTGCTAAAATTTCTGGAAGAAAAGAGGAGATATGCCACCTGGTCATGGTGCCTTTATAGAGTGCATTTGCTGTTGTGCCTAAAAGCCTCCACTACGGTATACGGTGCCAACGATTATTCATTCATTTCGTCCGTGACCCTTTCTCCACAGATACAAGCAGCTGGGCCACATAAAATTAATTATGGAAGAAATTAGGAATATAAGATAATATAAGATTAAATATTTATGTGTATATATATATATATATATATAACTTATCAAATCAAGTACAAAATAATTAATTTTTTTAAATTATTTAAAAAAGTTTTACAATGAATTATTGTGCTTTGTAAAATATATATATATCAATATAATATTTAATACGAGTTCATATTAAATTAGACTAGCAATGGTTGGTGATTGTAAATATATATATGTCAATAGAATTCCTATTAAATACTTCTTATATGTATATATTTTTATTTATTAAATTAATTTTAATTTTTTCTATGGGGTGGCTTAATATGGTGAAGTTTACTCTTAATTTTGAATATAAGATTGTCTAATTCTTTGTTAGACCAAATTGTGAGTTTGTAAATATCGACCAGATGCAGTAACTTTTTTAAAAAAGAAACTATTAGATTTTTTTTTATAAATAAATAGATTGACGCACGTTATAAATGTTTTTTATTCATTTTAAATCTTTATAAAAAATTATAATTGATATTTTGACTCAGTTTTACTCCGAAGTCAACTAATAATTTTTCAAAGTAGATGTAAATTAATAATAATTAAAAGAATGACCAATATGAAGTTTAGATATAACATAAATATTAGTAATATAATATAAGATAAAGTGATCCTAGAAATTAACCAAGAATTGGTGCCACAACACTATAAATGCGATAGGAGCCTGTCTTCTCATGATAATATCAGATTCACCATTATTATCTTGCGTGACCGAAAAAGGTGACATTTCACCATTATTACGACCACTCTCAACCATAACGTTGACGATTACACAAACACACAATGTACATAATTGCTTCCCATGCGAATTTCCCATCTACTATTTCCTGTCCCGATTCTTAAATGTAATTACTAGTGAAGGAAAAACATATATATATACATATTGAACATGCGATCAGAATTAGCAAACAAATATGCACAAAGACAAATTTCCAACATTAACCGTCATTTTCATGTCGCTAAATTCTATGCATCATAATTTATATATATGTAGATATTATATAATTATCATATATATTCATTTCGGGAAAGTCCTCAAGCTAAAGCTAAATCACCAAGCTATAAATAGCGATGGATCTATTGTCACTTTCTGACTTCTGAAAATGCTAAAATGACATCAGTGGATCTCATATTTCCACAACATTACAGAAATTAACGAATTTACCACACGTTAAAAGTTCTAGCTAATTAAGCAATAACAGTTAAATGATATTATATCCATCTATTGCAATATAGATAGATGAATTTCATTTTTTTAATTCAAGAAATGTGATTTTTTTCTCGAAAGATAAATAAATACTCATCAATAAATCAACGACACTAAATTGAATACCGCTGAAGAATATTAAAATAACTTACTTTAATATTAAATTAGTATTTATATTATTTTTAGGCATTCAAATTAGTTCCTATATTTTTTGCTGTTTTGGTCCATTTGCTTGCAAAAAAATGTGTATTAGTCCACATCTATTAAATACCACTAATATCTCTAGTAGATTTGCAATGTAACAATGAGTTAAATATTTGGTTGTTTCTAACTGAATAAATTTATACAAAATGCAAGAAAATATCTTAGTTGTTAATTATTTTTAATATAAAAAATTAAAAAAATAAATAAATTGATCCAACTTCTATAGAGAGGCACAAAGACAATAAGTGCATTTGAAGAGGAGAGCATAGAACTCTTCACTCGTGGCTTTCCTCTATACTTTCAAGGTTTTGGCTTGTGAGTACCTATGAGGTTCAATTTGTGAGCAGTCAAGAGAAAAAGAATATAGACGAATAAGGTGAGCTTAGGTATTTCTAGTTGATGATGACCTTAATGTCATAAGATGAGCGTGAGTAGCAAGCTAGGAGGATGATTAGTAGTAGGGTTGGTGAGAGGGCGAAGATTAGTATCAGAAGAAAAATCAAGAGAGAGATGAATGAGCTAATGATGAAATGTTTTAGGTTAGAAAAAGTGGAGGTCGTAGGATGATGGCTAAGGGTTGGGGTTTTATGGAAAAGTAAAGGTTGATAATGAATGAAAAGGGTTGTGGGAAGAAGTGGTTAACGCAAAAGAAGATAAATTAGTGGAAATATCTTTTGATCTAAGGAGAGAAGAAATAATTTTTTTCAATTTTGAATTTAATTAAATGTTTAGTTTGAAGATAAATCAGTAGAGAGTTTGGTAGAACTTGGAGTTGAAGAATTATATTTAAATTATTTGGGAGAAAGGTTGACTTTGTAGGGAGGGGGGGCTAATTTCTCAATAGTTAAAACTACTAAGAAATGAAGGTTAGATGTCGAAGGGAGCTAACATATCTCATGTGTGTCTTTTTTAGAGTGCTTTGATGTGCATGTTATATCCATGAATGTGTCCATGCATGGATTATATGCAATCAAATTAGAAGCCCCATCATTTAAAACAGATAACAAATCTATTTTAGGGCGTAAATCATGAATACATGCTTTTAAGCGTCTAGTATAGTTGACAAACTAGTACTTTAAATACTATTTATATTTGGTATAAATATAAATTTGTGTAAATGTATCATATTAAAATAGTATTTATATCTATACTGACTATCACTAAAGAAAGACCTATTCATCTTGCCTAGTGGACAAACATAACATTATACATATCTCCTATCTTTTGGGCAACATGGAAGAAAATCTCACTTGGGCAGTAAGGAGTGTCGAGGTTGATAATGTCGTATATGAAATGTTTCACCTTCATTCTGCTCTGAGATAATTGTTGCAGACATCCCCTAGACTAGCTCTTTGTTTGATCCTTGGTGTAGTCCCAACTAGCATAAGCCTTTCTTCACTCTATCTACTCCAACTGCCTTTTAGGTTGAAAGGTCCTTATCACATAAAATTTTGGTGAGAAAATAAGACGTCATTTCAAGTCTTCAACCAATCTTCTAGCTGAAATCAAATTAGATTTGATACCTAACACATAAAGAATATTATGGAGGGTCAACGCATCTATTATCTTCATTTTTCTAATGTGGGATACATTCACCTTATTGCCATTCAGTAAAGCAACTTGTGAGGAAACTTCTATTGTGATGTTAGTGTACAAGGATGATGTGGGTACAATATGATCTAAAGCACTTATATGTATGATTTAAGAAGATAGTACGGGTTTATCTTGCTCCATTGAATGAGCAGAGAGACAAATATACATGCCAAAAAACTTAACACATTTGTGTCTTAAGATGGAGCAATTGATGATTATATTAGTTATGCAAAAGACAGTTTTGGTTGCAACAATGCCATTAGTTGCGTGTACTGCTCCTGTAATGACTACTTGTTTTTCCTCAATCTTTAGCTCATATAGACCAAGTGAAAGTACTTGATTAGCACTTGATTGCTTACTTTTTCCATGGGGTTTTATCCCTTTTGATATCTACAAAGTTTGAAGCATGTCTCTCTAGTGTGTCCATGCATGTTACAATATGAGAACATCGACCTATTAGAGTTAGTCTCAAAACACCATTCTATAGAACGACACAAATTTTTATAATGAGAATAATAATATTTTTCACAATTCGAAGTGGATCCTTTCACCACTCTGTTCACCTCTTTAATAGTGAAAGCAAGGGTTCTCTTAGTTAAGGTGTCCACATATACCTCCCTACATCACTCCTCTTGTTGATCTATTAAACACACTTTTTTTAAACCAAAAAAAGGTTTTATAAGAAATATCTGAGACTTGAGTTTTATATGATTCATTCAACTCCATGAGGAACTTCATCACCCAGTTCATTTGTTGATACTTTAATATGGTTTAAACCCTCACATATATAGTTTGGTATCAAACTCCTAATTCATCAATTCATTAAACAAAGCTTTCAACTTTAAAAAATGAGCACTTACAATCTCTTAGTTTTGCATGCGACTCGTTATAGCTTACTTTTGCTCATATATCTTGAGAGTGTTTTGATGTACATGCATTTACTCCAACTCAACCCAAAGCTGTTTGTGCGGGTATTCATTCTCTAAACCTCTGAACTTGGGCTGCAAGTGAATTATGCTAGATTTTAGCTCCAAAGCTACATCCATATCTATACAAGTGATGCAGAGGGGCTGTTGATTGGTAGGCGGTGCTGCTAGCTCCCTCAAAATGCGTTATCAAAATGCGTTCCTTGGCCATCTGCTCTATTTTTACTTCTTTTCAATTGTTGTGCTATTTTTTTTTTCAAAAACTGTACTCTATTGATATGTTTTCTTCTTCAACTTAGTTTGTTTCCTTAGGCTTTTGGTAGTTTTTCTAATTTCTTGATTGTAAAGAATAGGTTCTCCATGATTAGACTGAGTCATAAAAAGAAAAAAAGATTAGTAAATCTCAATTCCCCAGCAACGACGCCAAAATTTTGTGGGTGTCAAATCCACCAAAAATAAAATTTTAATTAACCAATAAAATTGAATTGTTGTAGTAGTAAGAAGGGACGAATCCACAAAGAATTGGAAACTAATTTTCTTCATTAATCAACGAATAAAAAGCAAACATGGGGGTATTTTATAGAACTCAATGTACAAAATATAAAATAAACAATGAACATAATAATATTAAATAAACTCTTGGGTACAAGTTAAAGCTAAAACAATTATAAACAAAATTTCTAGTTGGTGAAATAGCTACCTCTAGTAACGTTATTGGTCATAGATGCAAGGATTTATTTTATTTAAACTATAGCAAACCAGTTAAACCAATCCTTCCTTATTCCTAAACCAACCAAGAAATGTTCGTTAGTTGGTTCTTCGTTGCTGAACAGTTTTGGGAATGTCCACAAGATTTAACTTATCAATGGTATTGAGAACTAGAAGAACCTTATTCAAGTTGTTGGATTCATCCACGTGGATCGGTCAACCATATTACTTACCTCCTTAGTGTGACATTAATCACTATTTGGTACCAAAACCACTCAAATAATTACGAATTTGAGGGTTTCGGCTAGCTGTTTGCTACCTCTCCAACGTTCAACAGGCTTTGATCAAAAGAGTTTAAGACCACAAATATATATATATATAGGTACAGAAAATAAATAAATACCAAGATTTAAATAAAATATATATTAAACCAATTTGATCTCACAAATACATCATTTAATTTTACTAAATCTCAACTAGGAAAAGAAATAAATTAGCCACTCATGGTGGGCTTTTCAACACATATGAGTTCTTGAAGAGTAACGATAAGAAGAAAGATGAAGAATAAAAAATTGCAGAAGTAGCATAAGCTACTATGTGTAGCGTCAAGAAGACGAAAGATGATGATTATGCTTTAATAGCCACTCTCTATATAGAAAATGAGTTAGGATTTTCTTTACTTGTTGATTATGATCCTTTTTCTTGATTTTCTGCTTGTCTCAAGCCTTTCAGAATATTTTTTCTTTAATTTTTAGTCTCAGATCTTGGCTAAAATAATATCTTTTTTCATATTTGAAAAGCACACATTTGAATCTAAATCCGCTACTATGAGTGACTCTTAGCCTTGCCCAAGGCTAAGTTGTTTGTCTGCTGGACCAAGCCTTGTCGAAGGCTTGTTTCTGGGCTAATGACTCTTTTCATGAACTCTTCTTGTTTTCATGTTGTTTTTACTCATTTCATCCTTATCTCTTGTCTTGCAACAAAATATAGAAAATACATCGGATTACATAACATACCATCAAGTTTAACTTCTCAAAAGTGGGTGATAATAATATCAGTTTTAGGCACTATCATGGACCAAATAGTTAGGTGATGTATTCCAGAAACTGAAGTGCCCTCTGTCCTTAACTTCTGCCACTCACATGTCTGTGGGGGACACTTTGAAGCCAACCAAATAGACCAGAAAGTGGTAGAGTGTGGGTTGTAATATGTAATTCATATTGATATTGGATATTACAAACTCCCTCTCCCCCCTTATTGTTGCTCTTCATTTGTTAGTCAAAGAAGAAAGTCAAGCTCCAATTTTCTATTAATTCGACCCTGCTTACCATTACTATGATTCAATTTTAATGATTAATTAGGATTTTATTTTTTATAGATTCGACACCCACTATGAAGAATTGGTACTAACACATTAAACAGAATAATTTAATATTTGAAATTGTTTCCTAACATATTGGGATCACAATGAATAGAACATTAAAATGCTTATACTTCTTAAAAAGAAAATTCTTCAGTATTTGCATAAAGCAAGAAGAAAATAAAATAACAAGGACCATTAAAGCATATGGAATTAGATTTACTGAACCACTTCGATTGATTTTTATAAATAACATAAATTAATCTTTTACTAACATTGTTTAAATGAGAAAAAAATAAAGAATGATGAAATTATGTGCAAAGAACTCATGGGAAAAGGCAAAAAAAAAAAAAAGAAGAAGAATGATAGATTCAATTAGTATAATTCAAAAGTTTTTGAACTTAGATAAATTTTAAATATAGCTCATGGGTCTTATCTTACAATCTGAATTTTTAGAAAATTATTTTTTGATATTGTGTATGAATAAAATAAACTTCAAATATTTTTTCTTTCAAAAATGTCACGCTAGAAGATTTTTTTTAATGCAAATCTTTGACCATGTATTGATATGATGAGATGCAACACAGTTTATGGAAATGGACAGTTTCCGAGACCATGCAATATGTTGAAGTGTATAATACACAATTTCTCTATATTACATCTGCAACTACAGATTTTGGAGCATGGTTTTTCTAAAGCATATAATGCTCAGATCTAATAATCTTTTCCTTCAATGATCATATTTGTTTTGAATCTTTAAATATTTTTAATCCAAAATATTTTTAAACTATTTTTTGAAAAATTATTAGAAAACCAAATGAAAAGATTCTGAAGTTTCTTTTAGCCATCTTTAGAATCTCTGTTCGTGCTTCTTCCTATATATGGAATCTTAAAAAAGATTCCTTGAGGTAATTTTCTGAAAATTATTTGGGTTTTTAACTATTTTTAATTTACTTATTCTCTAACAAGATTTTGAAAGAAAGTAAAAGCAAAATTATATCTTTCCTCGATTAAAATTTGAAATCCCCAAAAGTAACTTCTTATAACATATTTACTCTCAAAACAAGATTATTTAAGATGATTTTATGAAAATTATTTAGCTTTTAAATATTGTTCATCTCCTTATTTTCTAATAAGACTTTAAAATAAATAAATAATAAAATTTATCTTTTTTTTTAGTCAAATTTGAAATTCCGGAAAGAATTTCTTTTTGCAATTTACTCTTAGAGAGAGATTCTTTTAGGTTATTTTTTGCAATTATTTGATTTGTTATATATTATTATTTATTTAATAAAATCCTTTGAGAATTGAAGAATAAAAATTTATCTTTTTTTCTTAAGCCATACTTGAAATTCACAAATGTGCTTTTACTTATAATATTTACTTTAGGAAAGAAATTTCTTTTAACTCTTTCTTTAAAAATTATTGGAATTTTTAAAGAGGTAGGTTAAATATTTTAGATGTATTTTAGGAAAGAAAAATACATTGTATGGTGAAGTAAGCACCTTGTCAACCAAAAATTGTAAAGCATTTGTTGAAAATAGTGAAAATATAAAGTTTGGTTGCTTGAGTAGAATATAAAGACACATGATTGCTAGGTCAAGCCTATATAAATTGAATTTGTGATCTCTCTCCTAGTCTTTTGAATTTATACATTGCATTTAAGTTATAGATTGTAAATCAATTTTTACTTGATTAATTAATTTGCTTTTGTATACTTTCTTTTTTAAGTTTTTTAAATCTTGAAAAATCCAATTCATTCCATCTTGGGTTGCCATATAATATTTAGACTAACAAGATTAACCATTGACTTAGCTCCACATTTTAACTTCTTATTTTTTTCCATACCATAATTCCGTAAAGATTCATTGATATGTAAATTGAATAACAAATCATCAAAGAAAAAGGAAATCATGGTTGAGTTCATATTTTTCCACTTATGTGGGCTATAGGTGGTTAGGGGCACTCTCTTCTTTTCTTTTTTAGAGTTGGATAAGCAGAGGTTAAGGTTTTGTTGTTATCGTGAGTCTGTGTTACTAGCTTCTTTGGCCTAAAACCTTTTTTGGTTGTGTTCTTCCGTAGCTCCATGTTGGGTGTCCTGTATTATGTTATTGTCTAGGTATATTTATGCGATGATGTGAAGCTACCACTCTCCTCAATAAATCTTACCTTTAGTTTTCTAAAAAAAAAAAACAAGACAATCTACATTAGTAGTATAACTAAAAGTAAAAAAAGAAATCAACATTAATGTTGCATTGACATATATATTGAAATAACCATTTCATTTGATCAGGAAATTTAGAGTTGCAACAAAAATAAATATATACAATAAAAATAGATATAAACATAAAGATTACATTGAGATAAAATCTTCTTGAGAACATTGGTAGATATACAATGTTAAGATCTCACAAAATAAAGAATTCTAACAAAAGCTCATGATAGTATGAGCAATAAAAGTTAATCAACATTAACATAACAGATTCATAAGTATATGTCTCAAGAAGAAGGATCAAAACTAATCATATTAAATTACTTATCTCAAATGAAAGATGATAAGGAAAGGTTCAAGCAAGTTTTGGAAGGCCTAATCAGAACTTGCCCGCACAACCTACCTTTCTTTTTTTGCCAACTCAAACTGATGTAGAAATAGGGATAAAAAATGCAATAAAAAACTTACACAATTTTACTTAGCATCAAAAAGTTAATCCCTAAATAAACCTTTCCTACTTAACACACAATCAACTTATGATTAGAATCAAGATAATAGAGATAAATCAATTAATTAAAATGCCACAAGAAAAATTTTGATAAGTTAAGAGAAATTCAAGAAAAGAGATTGATGAAAACGTCACAAGTTACCTTGATAAGTAAACACCAATTCTCCACTCAACAAGAAGGTTGAGGAAAATCTCACTAGTAAAAAAGTTAGAAAACTTTGAATTTTATTTACTTCCAACTTGAATGCTTATAACTATGAATTGAATACCTACTTATAATATGGGATAGGTACATTTTTATAAATAAATCTCCTAAATTATTTGCAAAACTCACATAGAAAAATAAATCAAAATTAGAATAGGCATAACTTATAATTAAGAATATTATAACCATAATAGTGTAGGTATATCATCCATTTAGAAAAAAACTTTTTAAATAGTGAAGATCTTCATTAATTGTAAAGATGATTAATGGAATAATTAAGGAAGATTATGGCTGGTTTGAGAAAGAATTAATTATTGCCTATATCTTCCTAAATTAGTGAGATTTAGGCTCCCATTAAACCATGGGATTTAATTTCCCTTTTTCTTGAGATCATGATTGATTTAGGAGAAAATCTTGGAATGGTGCCCAATTTTTTCCTTAAGGGATGGGACACTTACGGTTTAAAGGAGATATAGCTGAAAGAATAGGAAACTTTCCCTTTGAGAAGGCAATCCCATTAGGTTGGAAGGTTTCCCCATAGGTGGGAGGATTCTCTTTCTCCTTTTCCATGGTTTCCTCTTCCATTTGGTTTATGACACATGTATCAAAATGTTCTTTAGCTAATGACTTGTCATTCTCCTTTTATGGACTTCCATCTTTGGCCTACACCTCTCTTCTTCATACATCTATCCTTTAACATAGATTTGAAACTCTTCATTGAATTAATTGATCCATTATTTAGTGATACTCCATCCATAAATCCCAAGTGCACCTTGAAGTGGACTCATCATAGACTTGTCTCTATATGGACTTTACTTGGCTTGAATTGGATATTTTGTCTCACATAGATGAATTAAACCATGACGGCCTAGGTTTGAAGGATCCAAGTCATGACCTTCTAAACTTGATTGGTTTCTTAAATAATTCAAGTCATCCGTTCTTACATCATTCTCTCCTTCCTCGAAGATGATATATTCTTAAATTAAAATTTTTTTATGTATGGATACTTCCAATTCTACTTCTTTTAAACAAAGATCCTGTAAAGTAACACCACTAGGTAAAGGTGGGTTAGAATTAACAAAACATTTTTTTTCTCCAGTCATCATTTCTTTTGTCTCTTGCAACCTCATTTTCTCTCACCAAGAATTCATTCTTTGTCTTTTCTCTCTTGGTAACATTTATATTTTCTTCCTTTTCTCCCTCAGTATTATTTTCCTCTTTTTTCACAGTGTCAATCTTTTTCTCCCTTGCAGATTAATTTTCCTTTATTTTTTTATCTTCATATCTCATATGCTCCTCAAGTGTTTCCTTGATCTTTAATTGATCTTTGAACACTTCCTCAAGTAATAAAGGAATAAGGGTATGAGTTCAACATTCATGCTAAAAGAATAACAATTCTTTAAGTATCATGGATTGCATGCCTCTCCTTTTACCATGGTCGCTTAAGTAGTAGG
The DNA here is from genome assembly GCF_054855325.1 of Carica papaya. Taxonomy (NCBI): domain Eukaryota; kingdom Viridiplantae; phylum Streptophyta; class Magnoliopsida; order Brassicales; family Caricaceae; genus Carica; species Carica papaya. The sequence goes on along the minus strand of NC_142313.1, from coordinate 10,536,615 downwards.
TGGTTAGCATGCATGGGCATAACATCACATAAACTTTTTTGTCAGTATATTGCTTAATAGTAAAAGAAACTAATAACTATTTGGATAGCTCCACTTCTCGACATTCAAGTGGTAATTATATCTTGTAGGATGAGGGAGTGTTGTGCATGTCAATCCTAACTTGTCAACCATTATAAGACTAACAACATTGGTGCAATTACCTTATTAATCCGTAGGCTACACACTTTACCGTTCACAAGGCAACAAGCGTGAAAATTTTCTTTCTTTTGTTTATATTGATGGAATTGCCTCTCCATGTCTTCACATGAATGTGTCTCCTCTATTTGAATTCCAATGTTGGCTTTCGATGAGGTAGGAGATTTTGCCTTACTTTCACTATATTAGTTCTAGAATCCTCCATCACTCTGTTAAGCTTGGTAAGCTTTCGGTGCAAAGATTCCATATAAACTTGGCTTTGAATAGGTCATGATAATCATGATATAAAGACATCGTGAAATCCTGCAATAAATATTAGAAATAACACACCTTCACATGTTTCACTCTCACTCACAATCCTTTTACCTCTCAAGCTTTATCCCTCAAGTTAAATACTAATATTGAATCCTCTTGAATTAAGGTAATAAAGTTTTGTGTAAGGACATTTCAAGGAATCATAAGGAAATAAAGTGGTAAAACAACTCTAGAAGTAACGAGTTCAAACACACAAATAAAGATGATATGTGTTTTATGTATGATTCTATGTGAGGATGTAATTAGTTACTTAGTGGTTTAATGGACCAAAAGCAAAATGAAAGAAAAAAAAATCAAAGTGCAACAAAGACGATATGAGTATAATTGTTTTTCACATATAAATGGATGCAAAAATATGTAAGATAAAATAATAACTAAATATAAGAAGTAAGGAAAAATCCAATCGGTGTGCTTCTTACTTGTTCTTTTTTCCTATTGAGGATAACAAATATGTAAAGATAAGATATGCAAAGATAATAAAGTTTATTTCAAGCCTAACCTCTGATACCAAATGATGCACAAACTAGGATCAACAATGTAATATAAAACTTAAACAATTTTAACTAGCACCAAGGACTTAATCTCAGGATAAATCCTTCTTACTTTACCTACAATCAACCAATGATTGGAACTAAGGTAACAAGGATAAATGAATTAATTAGAATGTTAAAAGAAAATTCTTGATAAGTTAAAGTCGATTCAAGAAAATAAATTGATAAAAACGCCACAAATTACCTTAATAAGTAGACGTTAATTCATCATTAAAAAAAAATTGAAGAAAACCTCACTAATAGAAAAGCTAGAAAGCTTTGAATTTTGTAGACTTTCAACTTTGTTGCCCGCAACTATAAATTAAATGTTTGTCCATAGTGTAGGTTATATACATTATAAAAAAATAAATCTACTAAATTAATTACAAAATTTATATAGGAAAACAAATCAAAACTAGAATAGGAATAAAATAAAAAATTAATAAGGTTATAACTATAATAGTGTAGATACGTCATCCTTTTGAGAAAATCTTTTAAATGGTGAAGATCTTCTTTAATTGTGGAGATGATTTATGGAAGAATTAAGGAAGATTATGGCAGGTTTGGGAAACGATTAATTGTCTCCCATATCTTCATAAATGCGTGAGATTTAAGCTCTTATTAAGCCATGAAATTTAGTTTCCCTTTTTCTTGAGATTATGATTGTTTAAGAGAAGATCTTTCAGTGATGGTCGATTTTTTCCTTAAGAGATGAGATCTTTGAAGTTTTAAAAAGATATGGGTGAAAGAAGAGGAAAATTTCTCTTTAGGAAGGCAATCCTCTTAGGCTGGAAAGATTCCTCACATGTAAGAGGATTTTATTTCTCCTTTTCTATAGTTTCCTCTTCTATTTGGATTATGTTACATGTACCATCGTGCCCCTAGTTGAATGGGCTTGTTGTCATCCTTTTATGGGCTTCAACCTTTGGCCCAAGCCTCTTTTCTTCACGGATCTATCATTTAACATACACTTGAAAGTCTTTCTTAATTTATTGGCCCATGTTTTAGTGATATTTTATCTATAAAGCCCAAGTGCACTTTGAAGTGGACTCGTCATAAACTTGACTCCTTATGGACTTTGTTTGACTTGAATTGAATATTTTATCTCATTTAAATGGATTAAATCATGACCTCCTATACTTGAAGGGTCTAAGTTGGAACCTTTTAGGCTTGATTGATTTCTTGAATAGTTCAAGTTGTTCGTGCTCATATTATAAACTCAACCCGACCAAAACCCACATTTTGGCAAAAAACCGTATTGACTCATGTTCAAGTAGGTTTAATTAAAAAGGTTCGTGTGTAAACTACCATCCCTAACTCCAAGTACTGATGCTCATACACTATTTAGCAATCAAAAGATAAGATCCCTCATACGACAAACCTTTCAAACAAAAGAAGCTGAAAGAAAGTTAAAAAAAAAAAAGGAAAAGATCATTTTCCCTCAATATTTATTTCAAAGCCAAGCCACCAAAGTAACCTCCTTATTCATCCCCTAATTTTGGCAAAACAATTAACCAACTCATTCTTTCCCCATTAATATGAAAAAACTAAATTAAGTTAATCCTACTAATAAGTTTATGATGATATTTCGCAGAAAAAGTACTAGGATGTCAAAACATATTGTGTTGTTAATAATATTTGCCATTAAAAATTCAGAAGACAATGACTAAGTAGACTTTCCCCAATTTAAGCCCATAATTTTACTTCAAAAAAGGATGTAGTCAACGTGATTTTCTCTAGAATGATGAGCAACTTTGCTAAGTTATAATATGTAATGCTAATATCTACAGAAAAATACAGAGTATATTGCCCCCACAATCCCTCAATACTAACAAACCCCAATTTTTCCCATGCTAATTAATTAACGTTAAATTTTAAAGAATAAATGAAGAAAGAATCCTTAAATTTGCTTTGGAATCTCCAACATCAATGTGATAGTAGGGGAAACTAAAGAGTAGTACAATGGTATAGGATGGACTATAAAACTATCTGCTAATCGAAAAATGCTTAGATTAAGGAGATTAGTTTGTTATTCCCTCAATATCTTATAATAATAAGTAATTACGATTTTTTTAAAAACTACGAATGAGGTAATATGAAATAAATTAAACATATTTTTCATATCTAGTAATTTATTTCTACTAATGAAACACTTAATAATATTTTCAGAATTTTTTTTTCAAAAAAAGAGGGCTCAACTATGCTCTGTGTGATTATGAAACAAAATGCAAATTTTCACCAATTAAACTTCTTATCTAGCTAATATCTACCAGATTTATGAAGGAAATAAGCAGGAAAATACCTGGAATCACTTAGAGAAGCAGCATTGATGAGTGTCGACGAGAGGAACCCAAATTAAGGTTTTTGGGAATTTTTTTTTGAATGAATGGCATCTGTAGAAGCATGCCTTTTATACCTCCCAAACAACACCATGTATGCCTGCAAAGCACAACAGCAGAACACCCACGAGATTAATGAAACGCAGCGTACTGGGCATATAAAAAGCGAGCTGGGTTCATAACCCACTGAAAAAAAACCAATCCCATAACATCCTCCTTCAAGATAGAGAGTAGATATTTCATGCTCCCATTTTATTCATATGATCTTTTAGTAACCCAACTTGGTAGGGATTTAGTGAAAATGTCAGCAAGTTGTCCTTTGCTAATCATGTGCTTGGTCACTATGCTTCCATCTTGGATCTTCTTTCTAACCAGGTGACAATCTAACTCAATGTACTCTGTTCTCTCATAAAAATTGGATTTGCTGCTATATGTAGGGCTGCTATGTTGATACAATACAATTATGTTGCTTCTTCATGTTGGATTTTCATATTTTTCAACAAATACCTAATCCAAGTGAGTTCACAACAAACACTGGCCATTGCCCTGTATTCAGCTTCTGCTGATGATCTTGATATTGTATGTTGCTTCTTTGATTTCCAAGAGATTAGAGAATTTCCGAACAGAATGCAATATTTAGTAACGGATCTTCTGGCATCCAGGAAACCAACCCAATCACTATCTGAGTAAGCCTTCAATTTTAAGCTAGATGAGCTTTAATAAAACAGTCCTTATCTTGGAGTGGCTTTAAGATATTTTAGTACCTTGTGTGCTGCCTTCAAGTGTGTTTCCCTATGATCCTCCATAGACTGGCTCAATAATTAGATCAAGTATGCCAAATTTGGCTTTGTCAGTGTTAGATACATAAGCTTCCCTATCAACCTTCTATATATTTTTGGATCTAAAATGGGTTTACCTTAATTCTTGGAGAGTTTTGTATTCTGATCCAGTGGAAAACTTGAGGTTCTTCCTTCAAGAATTCCTGTATCTTTCAACAAATTAAGGGCATATTTTCTTTTATATATATGTATTTCCTGTTTTGATTTAACTACTTCAATGCCAAGAAAATACTTCAAGTTTTCTAAGTTTTTAATTTTAAATTCATTATTTATCTTATTTTTGAGCTCATCTACATCAATTCTACTATTCCCAATAATTATTATGTCATTAATATAAATGAGTAGAGCTGTAAACTTATTACCTTTACTCTTCAAAAAGAGGCTATAATCTCCCTTAAATTGAATGAAGCCTTGCTTGAGGATGAAATTTAAAAGCTTGGTATACCACTACCTTGAGGCTTGCTTCAACCCATACAGACTTTTTAAAAGTTTACAAACCTTTCCCTTTTCTTTCTTTAAGTGTCCAAAATAATCTCCCTAACCTCTTTGGGTCATAAAATCACAGCTGCCAAGTAGGTTTATCATCTTCCTTCTTCTAGGGGGTTGCACGCAGCAATAGTTGTAGATCCCGCATCCTCTTGTCATCTTCCTCATCTCTTTAATCTTCAAGAACATCTTTTGTATTGAAGTCCATCTTGAATGGCTAATTTGCTTTCTTTTCCTAGTTGAGATTTGGTGAACTTTAGTGTGTATTTGTGAGATCGAATTAATTTAATTCATGTTTCATTTAAACTCTGGTATTTATTTACTTCCTGCACCTACATATATTTATGTTTTGAATTCGCTTGAACAGGGCTCATCAAACATGTGTAGAAATTGTAAGGAGTTGAACGAACCACTCAAATTCACAAATGTTTGAGCGATTCTGACACCTAGCAGCGATCAGTGTCGCATTGAGAAGGTAGGTAATCTGGTTGATGGTTTACACAGATGAATCCAATAACTTGAAATAAGTTCTTCTAGTTCTCAAGGCCGTTGATAAGTTAAATCCTGTGGACATTCCTAGGACTATTTAACAATGAAAAACCAACTAATGAATGTTTCTTGGTTCGTTTAGAAATAAAGAAGAATTAGTTGTCGACTGACAAATATAACTGATTTGTTATAACTTAAATAAAACAAATCCTAGCATTTATGATCAATTATGTTACTAAAGTTAGTTATTTCATTAATTAAGAATCTTTTTTATAATTGCTTTAGTAATTAAGTTGTAGTCAAGAGTTTGTTTAAATATTATTATGTTATTTACTTATTTTATATTTTGTGTATTGAGTTCTATAAACCTCCTCCCTTGTTTACTTTTTATTTGTTGATCAAGGAAAAAAAATAATTTCTAATTCTTTGCATATTTTACCCTTCTTACCACTAATACAATTTAGTTTTATTGGGTAATTAGGTATTTATTTTGAATGAATTTGACATCCATCATGATGACAAGATATTGAGAGTGTTGTTTAGGGTTTTACTTTCTTTTTCTTTTGTTTCAGTTTTTTGATCTTCAAACAGCGGAAGATAATAATATTTATACCTAGGTTAAGAAACAGTATACCTACTTCTCATATGTCCATGATCTCTCTCCTCAAAACCCTTACATACATGTACATAGACATATATATACATATGGATACAATAAAAGAATATGAATTCTTCTACGGATCACCTAATCTGTGGAGGCCTTAGGCTCGGTCTATGGGCCCATGTAGCACATGTTTTAAAAAAGATTTCAATTTCGATTATAGAAAAGATAGGAATGATATTGCAAAAACAAAAGCTGGAACACGGAAATAAAAATATAAGAATTTTTTTTTAGAATAATGTAATAGTAAACTAATAATATAATAAATAATAAATCTTAAAAAAACAACTATAAGTTTATTTATCATTATATCTAGAACCCCCATACACCCACATGTATGATTTCCCTCCCGTATACTTAAATAATAATTTCTTGTGGCGGCCACATTTTACACAAGTAGTTCTTTTTTCCAAAAAAACAAATTGAAAGCTATCAAAGACCGTGCCGGTTAGTATTTAAAGTAATATTAAGTGGTTGCTCAGTCATTTATCAGCAGAAAATTCAATCATTAGTCGTGGAATTCAGAGAAACTACGAAATGATTAGCAGTGAGACCTACAAAAGTTACTTAACTGAATCCCATCTTCAGCTGTTATGTGAGACTTTTCTCAGAAGATGATTCATTGAACATTTATAATATAATATATATCTATATACATGTATATACATATATCTTTATTTAGGAAAATTCAAAAAAGTTAGCAGCTTTAGGTGCTTAATTAAAAGGGTCTTTTAGCAAATCACATGTAAAATATTTTCATGCTTGTTTATAGCTAGCTAGCTAGTTGCTGGTTCTATTCATGATGTTTACAACTCCCACTAATAGATAATAGTTGAACAATCCTATCGCCTACTCCATACACTGGTTTCCAAGCTAATGAATTGCAAACTAGATGTAAAGCACTGAAGCAACACAACACACGCCAATATATATGTACGTATAAATTCTATGGGCTTCATATAATTTTTTTTGTAGAATTACTATTTGAAAAAGATCGGTTTACATATTTGGATTAATCAAATATATCGCATTTGGATTAGTCATATTTCTTCCTGGCTAGTTAAACTTCTAAGATATTTTATTGATAGAAAAGATAAACTGTTAACATATATATACATGTACGTATGTATATATATAGCCCAATTAGAAAACGAGAGAATTTCCTAAGCTTTGTGATGTCAGAGAACTGTGGAGACAAATTTAAGAGAACTTTTTACAGTAGTGTCAAAAAGAAAAGGAAAAACTTTGGTCAAAAGAAGAACCCAAAATAATATTATTATTACTGTAGAAAATATTCTAATAATAATTACATTAACAGTACCACCATATAATTAAGAGATTAGAAGTATTGTCTGCTATCAAAATCAAAAGACCCTAATATAATAAAATTAAGACATGTTCTGACATTAACCTGAAGGTTGATTTCTAAAAATGATGTTTCCAAGAACAGTTAAATGTTTCTTCTGGATTATTTCCAATTTAAACTAGCAACAAGTGTTTTGCACGTAGCTATATTGACTCCTAAAATATGTATGTATTCAGGACCGATCAGAGATATGCATTTCATTTGTATATTGTTGTGGAAATTTCTAGTGAAAATTCAAAAAAAATTTGGTAATCTTCAAATATGGGAAAACACCAAATACATTTTGGAAAATTGTCTAAAAAATTATGGAACTAGCGACTTTATGATTTTTAGGTTTCTCAATTCAAATTGTGACACATCTCACATGCTTTTTGAATAATAATGCACTGTTATGATCAGATTTAAGTAGAAAATATTAGAAAATAACCTCACAGAATAATTATAATTAAAACTATATACGAATCTTTTTATCTTATTCTAATTTGACTATATTTTAAAAAAATTCTAACTCATCAATTGGATCAATAGATTATAATCACATAATTTACTTTTTTGTGCAAATTAATATTACCTATGAACAAAAAATTATCAATCAAATATTACAAGAAAAAAAAACATACATGCACTTGAAAATACATTTACCAACACCTCAAACACCACTAAAC